>NC_138561.1:14204595-14408140 GCF_964273705.1 Natrix helvetica
CTTGTACAGATGCTGTTAAAATTGATGTGCTTTCTGGAAGTTTAGTTATTCTCTGCTATTTAAAAGAATAACACTTTTTAAAACAATAGCACTGGGCCTCTTCAGATCAAGCATTTATTTTAACAAGTTTCTTCATTTTATTAAGTTGTCTAGAATAATAATAAAGCAGTCTTTAAAAAATAAGTCTAAGAATTTGAACATTCTATAGGCATTTATAGTTGTTGACTTACCTCCTAGCAGCAAACAGCCTGATTAGAACAAGAAAAAAAAATCTGCCTCCCAATAATTTGCCAGGTGGAGCAAACAACAAGTTTCATTTTCAATTTCTCCGGATCATCAGCTGTTACAGGCTGCAGGGATTGCTATAGTTTATTGAAGCCTCCTCAAGCCCCCCGTTTGCTGCAGAGAGGTAAATTGCTGAGAGGCAGAGGCCAAAGGGTCGGGGCCGGTGGCTGGGTGGGGCTACATTCAGTGTATAAGACGCACCCACATTTTCACCCTCTTTTAGGGGGGGGAAGGTGGTCTTATACTCTGAAAAATACGGTATTTGTTTTAAATTAGGGTCATCTGTATAGTCATCACAAGTGAGAAAAAATGTTTTAAAATGTTGTCGTCTTTCTCTGTCATTGTCCCCTTGGTCCACTACTTTTCTTCCTTTGCGCAGGTCATCCTCGACTTAACAAATGTTCATTTAGTGACCATTTGAAGCTATGGCGACACTGAAAAAAAGGGACTTACAATCGTTTTTCACACTTAGGACCGCTGCAGCACCTCCGAAGTCATATGATCCAAATTTGGAGGCTGGGCAACTGACTCATATTTATGACAGCTGCAGTGTCCCGCGGTCACTTTTTGAGACCTTCTGACAAACAAAGTCAATGGGGGAGACAGATTCAATTTACAGTTGTGTTACTAACTTAACAACTGTGATGATTTGCCTAACAGCTATGGCAAGAAAGGTCGTAAAATGGGGACAACTCACTTAACTGTCTCACTTAGCAACAGAAATTTTGGGCTCAATTGTGATCATAAATGGAGAACTACCTGTAGTAGGTTTGGCATTTTCCTTACAGTCTTTTCCCAAAGTCTACTACTGGTACTTTTATTAATACCAAAGAATGATAAGGGCAGTATTATTTCAACCGGGTAGATACCGGTAATTTGTTTCTGGTAATTCGTTTATAAAAACCTACACAATGTCTTTAGTTATATTAAATCCTGTAAAAAGAAAAGTACCCCTGTTTCAGTGGACATTTGATAACCTATTCTTTGAATCTTTTTGTTGAGGTGCTAACCCAAGTATAATTTCCTGCAATTTCTTTGGGAGTCTCGAGTCCCGATATTGAATTAAAATAAAATGGAATTGCTCCCTAAGAGATTTTCTGCCTTTTGTCAAAACCACCCAGGCGATCGGAGAAGAAGATCGGTCTTCTGAAGCAGCACTTGGAAGAAACAATGGAAAAAGAGATGGCTGCCCACCAGTATCTAGTGAATATGATCAGCTTGGCAGAAAATATAACTCAAGAACGTGATCAGCTTTTAAACCTGGTAATCAAATGAGGGACGGGGTGGCTCAGTGGCTAAGACACTGAGTTTGTTGATCAGAAAGATCGACAGTTCGGCAATTCAAATCCCTAGCGCCGCATAATGGAGTGAGCTCCCATTACTTGTCCCAGCTTCTGCCAACCTAGCAGTTCGAAAGCACGTAAAAAATGCAAGTAGAAAAATAGGAACCACTTTGGTGGGAAGGGAACAACATTCTGTGTGCCTTCATCATTTAGTCTTGCTGGCCACATGACCACGGAGACGTCTTTGGTTCTTGGGCTTTGAAACAGATATGAGCACTGTCCCCTAGAGACGGGAACGACTAGCACATATATGCGAGGGGAACCTTCACCTTTAATCAAACAAATCAAAGATACATTTAATTTATTTAAGGAGCAAAACCCTGGGTAACCTTGGGCCAGTCACTCTCTTTCTCAGCCCAACTCACCTCTCAGGGTTGTTGCAGGGAAAATGGGAAGAGGAAGCTTTGTGTTGACCACCTTGAGTTATTTGTAAAAAAATAATAAGGGTGTCAACTCCTAAAATTGACAAAAGGCAGGATATAAATAAAGAAATATATATTGTCTAAAATGATCTAGGAAACTGGTTTTATGAAGGACCTCTGGATAATATCCTAGGGAGCTTTTGTCAGCTAGATAACACTGGTTAAAGGATTGTGATTTCAAGTAGGTTCTTTTCCGTAGGCTCTGAACTGACCTGGGAACTTAACATTTATTAGAATAAACTTTCCCCACTCAAGAGGAAAATCTTTTGAGAACTCACAAATGGCTTTTCCAATTTCCCTAGGCCAGTTGTTTGGAGAAAGAGAAGCATGGCGTTCTCAACAAAATAATAGAAGGAAATGTACGTCTAGGGAAATTAGAAGAGAAGGTCAAGGTAAGCGTATCCTTTTAAATATTTGTGGTTTAGAGGGATGCAGCTTCTGACTGTTGAATTAGCTTCAGCACCTAATTTCGCTACCTAGAGGTTTTTGCAACACGCCAAAGTGCTGAAATGTGCCAGCTGCTTGGAATAGCTCTTATTTTTATTCGAATCAAATTACAAAAGGTCGCTGCTGACTTTTAAACAGGATTGGAAACTAAGACAATCGTGTTGTGAATTCTGGCGTGATTTTGAGAAGTACCGTAATCCTTCTTCTCCCCTTGCAAAGCAGCGAGGTTCAAAAATGAGTATGCTCTAGCCAAAAACATTGTGGCGTGCTCCTTTTTAAACCGATAGAATTGTCTATTGCAGAACACGATAGCGCATACAATAAAACAAAACCTCTTACCCTTTTTTTAGCATAGCGGCTTCATAATCCTATACAATGTATGGATACATAGCCGCATACATAAAAACTGCTTGTTTTAATTTAGCAACACTATGCGTCGATACACAAGTGATATTTAAAACTTTATCAGAGAAGTCTATATTGCCAGAAATTGGTCTAGTTTATTTTTCAGACTGTAGCACATCTAGAGCTATATTTTTTTTTAAAAAAAATTAAACATTGGCTAAAGTGTCGTCCAATTTGACAGTGTGTGAAGAGTTCAAAAATTGCAGTCATTGATCTCTCCTGCCTTCTGAGCAGAGCAAGAGATAAATTTGTAGCTGCTTTCTTCAAGAAAGCTGTGAATCAAATTAAGCATGGCCCTAGTTTAACAAAGCAATTTTTCTCTTTTAACCCCCCCCCCCTCCTCCTTTGACGTAACAGTCTAGGGAGTAAGGAAAATAACTTCAGGCTGCTTTCTCCGGGAAAAAAACATTCTTCTCACTAGCTTCTGGTCCAACTTGTGATTGAGTAAGAGGCAGCTTTCAAAATATATCAAAAGGCTGCATTCAGAGACGTCGGCTCAATTTCTCCTCCTCCTCGTCAGCCAGTGCTTTGAGCAGCTTCAATCCAATAAGACAATATTGCTTTTTCAAGATGTCAGACTTCTGCCACAGAAAGATTTTATCTTTTCTAGAAAGATCATCTTTATTCATTACTGTAGTCAGAAGAATGGAATGCTGAAAACACCAGTTCATAGACCGATGTCCTTTTTTTAAAAAAAACTTACAATCACATTTAAAAAAAAAAACATCGTGCAGACTTTGCGCTGTCTCAATATCCTCCTATGTTTGGCATCAACTCCTAGAAGAACAATCGCACATTCCCTGGCAGAGGCACTGACAGAAACCGTACACAAGACACACCGTGAGACTGGATGGCACGAGACTGACACAGACAATTCCCAGAGTGACTTTCTGAATCACTAATAAATAGATACCAAGGGGCAAAGAACCGAAGTAGAAAAAGCCAAGCAGCCAGACTAGTATTCTGGGGACATGGTTGCAGAGCTTGGAGAAAACGTCCTGGTCTAACTGGTTGGTGGAGTTGACAGATTCGGAGTCCAGGCTGTGATCGGTGTAATAATCCGAGAGGGTGTTTTGGCTGGGAGTCCGGGGGGAATCTCTCTGTACTTCCATGATGGTGATCACCAGGCAGTTTGAGGAGCCCCGCGAAGGACTTGATGAAGCCAAGGTCTTTGGGGTCAGGAGAACTTCCTTGCACTCTGAATTCCATGTCGACTTGTCTTTGGTTACCAGGCTGGACAAGATATTCAAGTCATCCGGGAGCCCATCTATCTCTTCTTCCGGCAGCTCCGTTTCGTGCCGGCAGAAAGGGCAGCTGATGTGAAGCGAGCCGCTGCCCACCTGAAGGATTTTAGTCAGGCATTTTGCACACACTCGGTGGAGGCAGTCCAGGAGTTTGGGCTTGCGACTCTGGAGGTTGAATTTCTGATAGCAGATTTTGCACTCCAGCTCCTCGTTCAGCACTTTCTCTTCCCGGTCGGTTTGCGGATAATTCATCTTCCCGTTAGGCACGCTGTCAAAAAAAAAAAAAAGAGAGAGAGAGAGAGAAGAGCAGTGAGTTTTCCCTACTTTTTTTTAATCAGGCCTTTTTTGTAAGGGTGTAATATTTCTGTCGTTGCATTTATTTGTTTACTGGAAAAAAAAGGATAGGTTAAAATTCATTAAATCCGTTCACATTTCTCATTACGAATGTGTTACATTTAATTTCATATAATTTTTTTTTACCTCATGCGTTTTATAATCTCCTGGAAGCTGTTTTTCCAACAACTAATTATGGAACATATTCAACCTTTTCTTGACTGAGTAATATTTGCAACTTTTGCTCAAATTATCTTCTAGGGTCATTTCTTTCAAAGCACAGCTATAATTGATTAACTCAAAAGTTGATGCAAAAGTAATCTTGCTCCCTGTTGTTTCCTAAGCCAAAATATTTGGGCACGTGGAAAGCTACAGTATCGTATTGCTGCCACGATATTGGTGCTTTCCCAGTTGTATTATTTAATCTGCTGTAATGGCAGGAGTTTTCCAGGATTTCAGATAATAGCTGGAAATGGGAATTGAAGACTAACTTTAGTTCTGGTACTTGAAGTACACACAGCTTAAAGTCCTCAAGGTTGAAAATGCTGAACTAGAGTAATATTCTGTGAAATCCCCCCCACCCGCCCACAAAAGTGCTGAAAGCACTGTGGGACTTCCTCAGATGTATCCTTACATGAAGTGAGTGAAAGAGATGAGCCCAAGATGAGCTGATGAATCTTACAGATGGCAAATGTTTGACTTTCCATTTTAGCTTGTATCTCGGAAACGTTCCCGAGAACTGTACATTGTCTTCTCCTCCTTTCCCGATTATTTGGATGACAATGTATAGTATCTGCATTCGATAAAAGGTTGACGTCCTACATGGATTTAAAATAATGCTTACAGAATAAGTATTATTTTTAATTGGATTAATATCCAGTGAAAGAAAAAAAGAAAAGTAAGGAAGCTTCCTCATTTACCTCTTTAAACTGCTAAAATGTCCTCATAGACACCACGAGCATTCGGGAGGTCCATTTGAGCAATTGCACCTCTATGCATCAAGCTATTCCTGGATCAGCTGTTTTACTCTCCTACGAGCCTTTCGTATGGAATCAGGTGTGATCTAGGCTCCAGTCTGACTAAAGTTTCATAGAAGCTAAGTTTTTATCCCGTTTAAACAACAAAAGTAAAACAATGTCTATCATAACCAGCTACAGAATAAAATTAAAAAAATAGAAAAGCTTCTAAGGCTGGATCTATGGGCTGACTCAAAGTACATAGGCCAGTATGATCTAATCACAATTTCAAATGCTTACTGGCATCAGGTTCAAACGTAGAAAATGTCCCGAATCAAACTATTCCATCTGGTCCTGTCTTGGCTAACTTGTTTTGGCAATGGGAACCAAGGAATGTCTGGAATTAAATGTGTTATATGCAACCGTCTCCCCATGAAATTCAAACATCCCCCAAACTCTAAATGACAACTACACTCACGCTCTTTATAATAAGCAAGATCTTCATATTCTGAGTGCTAGATTCCTGTGAAAGTTTCAAGAGTCGAGAGGTGAAATGAGCAACACATCCAAATGCTATTGAAATCTGCTTCAGCATTTGTGTATCGACTCCTATGTGAAATTTTACAGGCTGCATAATTCGATGTTGCTTCCTTTTTGTTTTATTCATGAAAATCACTGCAAAGAGCTGGCTCTCCAACTACAGACTTGAAGCAGGAATATAGCCTTCACCATCAGAGTAGCTGTTAACCCAATCGGTCTGCGTTTGTTGGCAGGAAAATACTTGTTCTAAGAAACATCTCTTTCCTTTCAGACCCGATGACAGCAGTGCTTGTCTAATGAGGCATTCTGATTAATTTTGATTATTCAGAGCCTAATGCCATATTTGTCCCAAAATAGCTTTAAAAGCTCCATTTGCACAACATCAGGCTTTTAAAAAGAAGGCATATGAAGCGCGAGAGAAAGGAAAAGGGAGTTACTTTCCGGTATTCTAGAAAGAAAACAAATACATAACCATCACAGTAACAGAAGCATCAATTTGCAAAGCTAAGGTTGTTTCTTTTTTTCCCTTTCTTGTGCTCAGATTAAAGGACAAATAACCCATCAGGTAGGGTCACGTCTCTTTCATAATTACCTGGAGAGCGATGATTAAAACTTGACTGTTGACCTTGTAGAGAAGCAGGTGTGTTTAAAGTCTAGCTGTTCATCATGTCTAGTCAAACCAACATTTGGCTTTGAAGCTATTTGAGAACTGCCTTTCTAGGAGGAGAAAAACCTAGGATGAAACAACACCGTCTTGCCAAGGCAGTGACATCTTTGTCGCCTTCGTTGGCAAGCTGTGTGTTGGTAAACATGCTCGAAGAAAGATGACCTGATCGCCTTTCTTTGATTCCCACCTACCCGATTTGTTCTCCGAACCGGGCATCCCATGACTCAGGATGAAGCAACCGAGAGAAAGAACCGTCTTCCCCCCTTGGTTACGATCCATCTTCTGCCCCTGAGAGCCGTGCTTTGAACTGGGTTCTGTTCCAACTCTCACAGGTGTATAAAAAGACGGCGGCAGGCAAGCTCGGGGACATCAACCTCAAAGTGACAGAGCAAGAGAAGGAATTTGCAGGGAGGACCGCTCAGTACCAGCGAGAAATGAAACACCTCCAGCGGCTGCTGCAAGAGAAGCAGGAATCCCTCGATGAAGCTCTGCAGCAGAAGAGGTAAGTTACTCCCAGGCTCCTTCCATAAACAAATCACATCCAATTGGTTAAAAGAGCGGGGTGCGGGGGGGAGAGAGAATGCAGAACTTACTGTGAGAGCCCCATCTGGTGTACTCTGTCTGCATTCGCTCTTCTTTCTCTTCTCTGCTGGATTGAAAACACCATCTCCTCCCTCTCCCCTCTCCCCCCCCCCCTCAGCCTTCAAAACCTTGAAGGAAGTAATTGATTTGCAAGGGTGACAAGCCAGCTTAACAAATCCTGCCGGCTGCTTGTCGTGTCTTCCTGAAGAGGCGCAAGGCGGACAGGAGCGATTAACTTTTGAACTCCTTTCCAGTCCTTCTCTCCAGAGTGAATCCATGGTCAGATGCTGGCTGATTTCACAGGGATTTTTTTTCCCAGCGAGGGACTGATCCGTCCCAGGTGGTCAGTTCTCTTAGAAACCAACCCGAGAGGTTGGTTAGCAAAATATTTCCTGAATGGGGACCATTTTCCTGTTCTGTCAGAAAGTTCCTCCTTATTTCCAAGTTGAAACTCTCCTTGTTCAGTTTCCATCCATTCTTCCTTGTCTGGCCTTCAGGTGCTTTGGAAAATAGCTTGATCCCTTCCTCTCTGTGGCAGCCCCTCAAATATTGGAAGACTGCTATCATGTCTTCCCTGGTCCTTCTCTTCACTAGACTAGCCATGCCCAATTCCTGTAACCGTTCTTCATATGTTTTAATCTCCAGTCCTCTAATCATCCTGGTTGCTCTTCTCTGCACTTTTTCTAGAGTCTCAACATCTTTTTATAGTGTGGTGACCAAAACTGGATGCAGTACTTTGGGTGTGGTTTTACTAGGGCTTTATAGAGTGGTATTAGTACCTCACTTGTCTCAGATAATGTTTTGATGACTGTGATCATTTTTAGCCAACACAGGAGATGGATAATGGAACAGTTTTCTTTGCAGATCATCTCTAACCATTGGTTGGTAAAATAAGGGAAGTAACAGTTCAAGCTGTGTGCCATCTGTGTCTATATAACCAGGATACATTGCATGATCAGTCCACTGCTGACTTCTTTACAAAGTGGGCACCCTGTGAGTGGAACCACCTGTGCCACAAGGCATGATGTATTGGGCATGCCATTTAACAATCCACCCTTTTTAAAAAGAGCAACATTTTGGGTGTTTTACATTGCAGAGCATGAAGATGATTGTCCAAGGAAGATGCTGGCCAGTGCTTTAGTCTATGCCTCATTTTAAATGTTTGGAATGCCTAATTTTAGGCCAGTTGTATTGAACAGAGTGCATGAGACAGAAGAATAATTAGCATTATCTTTATTAACTTTTTTTGTGCTCTGCAGCCAAAATTCTACAAGAATAAGGTACCTCTCATCATTAAAATCAAAACAGGTCCTGCCTCCAGGCCTATAACACATAGTTTAAAAGTTTTTAAACAAAGATGTTGAAAGAAGAGGAGAAGGCAAAACCCAGACGCTGACTCTTAAAGTTAACAGTATTCAATAATGACCAATTGGGGAGAGGAAGGGCAGAGTTGATGGACTAGCCATCTTCTCGCCTTCTCTCCCTCTGATGTCACCTGGTAAAATTGATTACAATGAATTAACCATTCTGTTAATGGTCTGGTTAAACATCTAACTATGATGACTATGGTGTTTTTTTTTTAATGTAATATAAAAAAAGGATGTAGAACAACCTGGTCAAAAGACTTTACTGATGCTGAAGCCAGATTCCTTCAGTGTTGGGTTGAGGTCTGCTTGCAGTTCTTCTGAAATCTGAAATTGCTTTAAGGAGGAAATGTTTTCTTTTATGCTACAGCTTATCATGCAAAAAAAAACTCGATTTCTCGAATCTCAGGTCAGCTTTTGATGTGGCTTTTGATCTGTGAAAGCCTTCCACCACCACTACTGCCCTTGTTCGAAGAATAGCCGAAAGAGGGAATTATTGATTGGTGGTGGGGTTGTTCTTAAACATCTGTAGCTTGGCAACGAAAATCAGGAGTGCTGGGCTAATTTCTAATGTTGCTGTTGATTTGTTCCCACCAGCTTACTTAAGGACAACATTTGTTGTCTGGGAAATGGTTCCCAACAGATAGAAATTTCAGCAACACATTAAAACTAATGTCAGGGAACAGACAGCCTTAACTCTTTCTTCTTCTCCTCCGCCTCCTACTCGTCCTCCAACTCCTCTAGAATACGTAATTGTATGTCTATAGAAAGAGGGATGCGTGTGTGATTGCGTAACCCTCTTAAAACCATTAAGAGTTGCATAAATGAAGAGTCAACAGAACAAGCGATAAAGCTGGCTGTACCATTCTAAGGGCTCACTTTCCCCTTTGCAAGAAGACTTTTGCTTGGTTTCCTTGGGTTCATATCAAACCTTCTTTGGAGAATGTTAGCCGTTGAAGTTACACGGGCTAAAAAATGGAATTGAGCTTGTAAATCAGGGCATCAAGATTGGCAACGTCTTTTGACAGTTGTGCTTGAAAATGTTGCCTTGGGGTACTGAAGCAACTTACTTAACTACTTATTACTGATGAAGGCATATAATATGTAGCAAAGGATTACCCTGTTTCTTTGAAAATAAGACCCAACTGGAAAATAACCCCAGCATGATTTTCCAGGATGCTCGTAATGTAAGCCCTAGCCACTAAATAAGCCCCAGTTAAGCTTGTCAGCCAGATGGATGTACTTAGTGCCATATTTCCCCCAAAATAAGGGCCAACCAGAAAATAAACCCTAATGCAACTTTTGGAGCAAAAATTAATATAAGACCCAGTCTTATTTTGGGGGAAACCTGGTATATTTTTGAAGAGCAGCATGTAGAGATTAATACACCATTGGGAGATTAGCTAAAATGCTTCATCTGTAAGGCAGCTCAATTCGATATTCTTATTTTTATTGTACAATCAGATTATTGCTAGAACAATATGAAATTTTTAAACTTTTAAAATTATATTAAAAGATTTTTCTTTCTATTTGTTTACAGATAATTCTTTACAGTCTGTGACCCAGAAACCAAAGCCCTTAATCAATTTGTGGGCAGTTAGACAGCTGAAAGATTTTACAATCTTCTTATAGCACTCTATTTTTGTGAGAAAATTTAAAATAAAATATAATATTTTTTTTAAAAAAAATTACCAGGATTCCTCATTTGTTCCCTAATAACACAGGATCTAAAACAGAATTTGACCATTTTTAAAGTACAGCCGTTGTTAGAATGTGCCTGGAGTACCTTGAGATAAAATTTATTTAGTCTAAACCTCCTTCGAATTGGAGATATAGGAAAGCAATCAGGATCATTATAAAATTGATAGCGTAACAGTATGCTGCACTGGTGGGTTGCAGGCGGTATGCCCCAGTACGGGCATACCGGAGCCTGCCTGGAGCACTGGATACTGTTCCGGTACGGTGCTCCAGAGAGCCCACCTGCCCATCCGAGCTCCTTACCGGTCTTTTAAGTCTTCAGCTCTTCTGTGCGCACACATGGTGCATACAGCACCTGTGCAATGCTCCACTGAGCATCTGGAGCTTCGCGGAGGCTCACGGAGGCGCTAAGACGCATGCACGTACTACGCGCGTCCATGTGGATGCCGCTGGGCTTGTTCCAACCGTACCAGTTGGAACGGGATCCGGAAACCAACACTGGTATGCTGTCTGTATAATAGCATATTGATCACATACTGCACCATTGATATGGCACGGTGGTTAGAATGCAATATTGCAGGCTAATTCTGCCCACTGCCAGGAGTTCGATCTTGACTGGCTCAAGATTGACTCAACTTTCCACCCTTCCGAGGTCAGAAAAATGAGGAGCCAGATTGTTGGGGGGCAATATGCTGACTGTGTAAACCACTTAGAGCAGGGGTCCCCAATCCGTAGTTTGTGGACCGACACTGGGCCACACCATGCCAGAAACTGGACCACACAAACAAACAATGCCCCATCCATAGGATAAGGGCAGTATGCAAAACCACGCCTGCTCTGGTCTGCGGGGGGGAAACTCTCTCCATGGAATTGGTCCCTGGTGCCCAAAAGGTTGGGGACCTCTGACTTAAAAACTGCTGTGAAGCACCAGGAAGAGGTATATAAGTCTAGATGCTATTGCTGTTGCCATCTGGTTTTGACTGACCTTGAATGATGATCTTGAATGATTCTCCTCTCTGTGAGGAGAAGATCCAAGGCTGAAGACCAAAGAATGCAAACCAGCTAAGATGGAAGCAGTGTTATTTCTTCAAAGCTACGGAGAAATTTAACCAGGCTTGCTTTTGAAGTTTTCCATTCTTAAAGAAAAAAAAGAGATGTTCTCATTTGTCTGTCTGTACGGCAAATCAATAACTTCTTATTTGCTGTCTTGCAATCTCATTAGCTTTGAGGAATCTCAAGAACTGCAAAGCAGATGGGGATAAATGACAACTTCATACGGTCATTTGTCTGTAAAGTCTTCCATCTTGAATGAACATTTCTAATGGGCTCAAGGGAGCCAAGACCTCCGGGAAGTAAGTCAATTTTAGCCAGTCGGTGGTCTTGACTATCCAACTCACATTGCAAACCTTGCTTCCAGGCGAAAGGCAGTTTTAGAAACACAGTGAGGGACACAATTGTAGCCCTCAAAAGATTTGGACTGAATTGCCTTCAAGAGGGAAAAGTTTTTGCGCACATAAGCTAAGCACCCTATCATAGACAAGTAACTGTCTTGCCCTAAAACGCCAAATTCACTAACTATAGTGAATTCGGCAGTATAGTACAATATCGGGTTTCAATTTCAATTATATAGGATGTTTGTGTTTTTATTTTTATAATTATAATGTGGCATTTAATTTTGTTTTACAATGTGCAATGACAATAAAGTAAACTAACTAACTTCTGTTCCACACGTAAATGTAACCTTTGCACCCAGGAAAGGTTACATGATTAATTTACATAATTATTATATTTTCAGCCCTTTACAACTAGCTTAAAATTCAAAAACCAGGGCCATGCTGAACAGCACACGCAATGCAGTCTTCGAACGTTACATGGGAGAAGATTGAATTAGGATGAGACAGCGCAACATTTACAAGCTGAGACAGGGCCAAGATTCTTGATGACTCTAGGCACAATTGCTTAAAAGATTTATTGGTGCGGAGATAGATTTCAAGAGTAGAAGATTATTGCAGATCTGTTCTCATCAGCAGTCATATAATCTATCTAATTAAGGCTGATTGAACATCAAGGAAGTGTGAAAGAAATAAAATCCGGGGATCAAATCATATACAGCCAATTTTTCAACCTACTTCGAAAGAGTGTACCACATAACAGCAGAACTCCTGTTTGAGATTTTTTTTTTCTCCTAGGCTATGGGGAGTTTGATGCGGTTCCTATTTTAAAAATCTTAAAATGTTTGAATTCAAACAAATAATTTAATCATGAGTGAGCAGAAGAGGCTCTTAGGAGCTAGATGTTGTTCTCCACTGCCCTATAAGTTTTTTTTTCTTCCGTGATGTTTCTTGTCTTTTTTCAATTACAGGTAGTCCTCGACTTACAACCATTAACAGTCACTGTTTGAAGTTATATCGTTGACTTATGATCCGTTTAACGACCGTTACAGAATCCCCATGGTTATTGCGATCAAAATTCTGGCATTTGGCAACTGGCATGTTCTTAGGACACTTGCACTGTCCCAAAGGTCATGTGATCACCATCTGTAACCTTCCTAGCCAGCTTCCAACAAGTAAAGTCAGTGAGGGAAGCCAGATTTGCTTAATGACCACATGATTCACTTAACAACTGCCATGATTCACTTAACAATGAGGGCAAATAATGGTGGTAAATGGTCACTTAACAGTTGTCTTGCTCAGCAAGGGAAATTGGGGATTCTTTTATATTCCTAAAAAAGGAAGTAACTGCATCCCTGAATTTTGATAATCATATTTATAACGAGAATTTTAACGGTAAAAATCTCTATCTTTGCATACATGAACTCTTGAGATAATAGACCTCACTTTATCTCAAATTGGTGGTCTCCAGATTTGTTGAGCTGCAACGCACATAATTCAATGCATTTGGACATCGCGAGTTAAGTTGGGTGCATCTCAGACAGGTGTTAACACCTGCAAAATGGGTCATTTAAAAAATGGGCTGTACAGAGAATCCTGAACTCTTGCTCAGTCATTGATCCATGCAGTCATTAATAAGAGAAAGGAAAGTTAAGGTAATTCTTTGTGATGTTTTCTGAACTAGCTGCAGATAAGAGGATGAAGATATGAGAACATTTTATTGAACATTAGCTTAGAGAGCCTTAATCATTCTTGTTCAGCATACACGGTGTTCCTTCACCATCAGGCAAGATACTAAAATTAATGTATCTGATCGATCGTTCACCTCCAAAGGGCGGCTTAAACATGGAGGGCAAGGAGCATGCAAACTTAACCCATCCTTTTTCTTTTTTCTTTCTTCTCAGAGAAATGGAAAGTGAACTTGAAATAATTTGGGAATCAACCGCCAAAGAAAACCGGAGGATGAAGGAACTCTTGCATAAATCTCTGGAGAAGAACCCGCAGAATTCGGTCAACGCTGCTTACGAATCGCCGTTAACTGACATTTCTCAGAAAGTCCTGCTGGGCAGATACGGCTTTAGCTACTGTGATGTAGAGGTGTCCTCACTCACTCACGCTCCGAAGGAAGAAGACAACTAAATATTACGGAAGTGGATATCTCTGCTTCCTGCTAGGCGAAATGGAATTGGAAGAAGCAAACATAAAAGAGCAAAGGGGAACCTAGTTAGAAGCAAAGTATGATTTACCAGTTGGGTTGAGAGGTCTTCACGGTTGGGATTTGTATTATAAGGGACCTTTCAAAGCCTTGGGAAGCATCTTTCATGCTAAAAAGCAGGTTTCTTGCCTTGACCACTACAAAGAACATACAGTGCAGAGCTATTCTGCCAAACCAGGAGTGGCCCTACCCACCCGCCCAACTCTATGATGTCCCGTTTAGGCACTCTAGTTAGCCCAAAGTGCTTTGCGCATGCACGGCCACTCACATTTGTGAACCAGTAGGGATGGTTAGTGAATACCACCCCTGAGACAGTGGTACCTCGGTACTCTGGTACCGGGAAGCGCGATGAGTACCAAAAATAATGAGTAGCATTTTTTCCCCTATAAAGAATAATGTCCTGAGTCACAAGATTGCCAACACTGACAATTTCTAGCCGGTGTGTTGAGTACAAAACAAGGATGACCAAATTTCTGTGTCAAAATGCGTTGAATACCGAATTCAATGAGTTTCAAAGCAGTTGAGTACCAAGGTACCACTGTACAGATTTGATGCTGCAAAAAGGCAGATCCCTCTCAATAAGGCTTCCAGTTGATAGACAGGACAGATACTGCTTTCAGCACCAACTCTGCCACTCTTCGGGTTTCCGGAGGGCCTGTTTTACCTATCTGCAATTCTGAGAACATCTTTCCTAGGAGAAGCCCCATTAAATGTAGTATTTAATGGAAGTCAGAGTTGAATAGTGTTGTCAGTACGACATTTAGATGCTTAAACCAAAGAACAACTTATTTGAATTGACTTTACATAACTCTGCACTTTTTAATTGAGCAACTCAGATTTGGGGGCTGAAATGGCTGAACTGAGCCTTGATTTAGCTGAACTTTTATAATGATACGGACAAAAAAGATAAGAATATATAATATCTAGTCTTTTACTGAAAAGAAATTCTTGTTTTTAAGGAAATAAAGAATTAAAAAGTATAAGTAATATAAGGGAAAAAACATATAACTGTAGAGCAATGTAACCGAAAGAGGAATACTTTGAAATTGAAAATATGTAGAACTAAAATAAATCATGGGTCGATTTGGAAGCAATAGCCTTATTTGATCATTTGAATGTATGTAGCTAGGTCATTAAATTTCCATCAGAATTGTTACATTTCAGGGAGTCTCTTACCCAAGACAACCAAGGCAATTAATAAGAGAGTGATTTGAGGGAGATTTTGCACTCTCTCTCTCTCTCCCCCCCCCCCCCGCAGTGTTTTTAATTTATCCTATGATTGGTTGGATAAATCTGTAATTTTATAAATGCTGACAGTTGTGTACTATTTACAGCTTTGTTTGTTTCCCAATGATGCTTTTTATAATAATAAAATACTTATTTTAAAGGGCACAGACTTTGTGTTCGTTTTTTTTTTCTTTTTGGTTAGAGCAATTGTCTAGAGGGAACCCTGAATATTTATGACATGAAAGAGACCCTGGTGAGCAAAGCTGGTCTTTCCATCGCTTGAAAATCAATATTATCCTACGAAATGCTGACAAAAGATGCAGAATAACAGTGGGATGACTTCTGCTGATTTATTCGTGGTTAATTGGACTTTTAAAGAGCAAATCTCCAAGAGTCACGGATGCTGCCCGAGATTAAAGAGAAATTGTGGAGAATAACTGTCAGGGTCTTCCCCGCAGCTCTGGATATAAAAGAGGAGATAATTAAATAAACAGAATTAATGATTAGAAGCGTTTTTTCAACCGGGAGATCTCCTGCAGCTTATGAAAGGAAGTAGCCTTCAACCCTCCTTTTTTATACTTGATCCTTTTTAAAAAAAAAAAAAAAATCAATTTTCTATTAAGGCTGTATTGGCAGCAGACCTAATTGATTATATACACAGAGGCAGTACTTCCCCCGTTATTTTCACCTTCCAGAAATAAGACATTAGCTACAGTATTTATGGCCTGCCAAAATTAATATTAGATCATTATTTCTGCATATACAACAGATTGCAAGGAACTAGCTCACGGAGATCTTAATACTGATGTATTTTAAGAACCTGTGGAAATTAAAAAAAAAATTGGCCTTCCCCTGCTATTAACACATCTAATAATTGTCAATTTTATGGATTGCTTTTATTCTTTTTCTCATATTGCAAGAGATGTTTAACTGACAGCAGAGTTGAATAGGCAATGTTAGGTCCATCCACGATGCTGTATACCTGCGATGGCAAACCTATGGCACAGGTGGCAGCATAGCCCTCTCTGTGGGCATGCCAGCCATCGCCCCAGCTCAGTTCCTCCACACATGCGCACCCGCATCCCACCAGCCAGCTGATCTTCAGGTTTCTGCCATGCATGTGTGTGGGCTGGGGTGCATGGGCGGGGGGCACTTGCATTGCATTTTGGGGGTTTCTGCACCCGATTTTGGGCCTGGAAAGTCGCTTGTACCAACCTGGAAGCCAAAATAGGGCACGAGGTACCATGTGAGCCCCCCACCTGTGCTCCATTTTGGGCCTGGAAAGCCTCCTGCACAAACCTGGAAGCCAAAAATAGGAGGGGGCGCATGCACAGGGGTGCTCCAGAGGTGGGTTCCTACCGGTTTGGACCCTTGGCCTGACACGCCCCTGAACCGGTTCTCTAGGTGGCGCCATAGCTGGCACCATCTTGTTTTTTGCTTCTGCGCATGTGCATACACCTTTTTAAAGCACTGCGCACGCGCTTGTAGCTTGCATCAAGCGCGCACGCGTCTATGAGTGAACCGGCAGTAGCAGCACCCAGAAGCCACCCCTGGGGTGCTCGCATTGCATTTTGAGGTTTGGCGCATGCCCTCTTTGGGCGCTCAGCACCAAAAAGGTTAGCCATCACTGCTGTATACAATATAGTTGACCATTTCTTCTAGCAACAGTCAAAAGAACTGCTCATAAACTATCCAGTTGATCTAGAATTTAGAAATAGTGGAGAAATGGAACGATGTTTCTAAAGAGGAAGAGGGGAGGAAGTATTTTGGCTTAGTTACAAGGAGCTAGGGGAATTATCCACAGAATCCCTGGATACGGTGATTTTCAGCAAAGGTTTTCAAATTGGGAAGTCGTCACGTAATTCCAAGAATAAAAAATTGCAGGGAAATCTGGAACATTGGAATATTAGTTAGACCTTTAACCATTACAATTTTAAATGTTTCGGTTATTTTCACCTGAGGCTCATATATAATGGAGGCACTTTTATATATTTGGGGACATTGGAAGATGAGATGTAAGTATTGTAAATCAGGATGTTCCTTCTGAGGTCAAAGAATAATTTCTCCCATCCCCAACCTTCAAAATTAAAAGTTGCCACTGGATAACGGGGATATTAATGTTTGATGTTACAAAAGGTGAAATGCATTAAATATTCCCAGTGGAAACATACTGATATTTTAAATTACAGTCATTTTAAATTGTGGGTCTGCTTTTGTAGCTTTCATCCTCTCCTAATTTTATTTTTATTTACTTATTAGATTTATCTGCTGCCCATCTAACTCTGCTGCCACTGAGGCGCCAGTTTCTATTCTGGGTAGATCTTTGATGTTGAAACTCCGCAGGTTCAGACTGATAAGAGGGAAGGAATTCTGCTTATCTCCACAGTGAATGCAGCATTATTTTTCTTCCTTCTTTTTCCTGGTTAATGATCTGTAGGGCTCTTCTTGGGACTTTCAAAGTTTCTTAGAAACTTCTGGGGGAGGCGCTTGGTTGGTGAAAACAAATAAAGTCACCTTTGAATGCAGATTAAGAGACAAGTTTGTTAAGAGCTTTTAAAAAGTTCTGATTATTTAAGCAAGGCAAGATTCTGTTTTAGAAGCCCATCCAGATTCAAGAAGATTAGATAGGCTAGTAGGCATTTTCTCCAGTTCCCCAGCCTGGGTTTTTAACTCTCTTATCGGTATTATCTTACAAAAAACTCTGGTTAACAGGTTTGTAATTCCCAGGATCCTCTTTTTGAAGATTGGTGTTAATCTGGCCATCTTCCAGGCCATCAGAAAAAAAGGATGTTTTGTGAGACCAGTTACATATTTCAGTTAATAGCTGAGCAATTTCACATTTTTTAAACCGAGAAGAACATTCCAGGGGCTATTGCTACCTCTGTGACTTGTGACTTTTCAGTTTGTACATTCATTCTGAAGCATCTTCCCTTCTTCCCTCTGTTGGGCATTATTTATAGAATGGAATGGAATGGAATGGGATAGAATAATAGAATAGAATAGAATAGAACAGAACAGAACAGATAATGGAATGGGATGGAATGGAATAGAATAGATAATGGAATGGAATGGAATAGAACGGAATAATAGAATAGAATAGAATTCTTTATTGGGCAAGTGTGATTGGACACACAAGGGATTTGTCTTTGGTGCAGATGCTCTCAGTGTACATAAGGAGAATAAAATACATTCATCAAGAATAAAAAGATATAACACTTAGTGATAGTTAAGGTTACTAATAAGCTATCAGATCATACTAGGAAACAAATAAAACAATATAAATTGAGAGATACAAGCAACATAGTTATAGTCATAAGTGGGGAGAGAGATATACTAGGATGGAAGATAAGAATAATAGTGATACAGTCTTAGTAAATTATTTGAATGTTGTGGGAATTAGTTGTTAAGTAGAGTGATGGCATTCAGGAAAAAACTGTCCTTGTGTCTAGTTGTTCTGGTGTGCAGTGCCCTATAGCATCGAAACAATTTATGTCCAGGATGCGAGGGGTCTGTAGATATTTTCACAGCCCTTTTTTTGACTCGTGCAGTATACAGGTCCTCAATGGAAGGTAGGTTGGTAGCAATGGTTTTTTCTGCAGTTCTAATTATCCGTCAAAGTCTGTGTCTGTCTTGTTGGGTTGCAGAACTAAACCAGACAGTTATAGAGGTGAGTCTGCAGATGACAGACTCAATAATTCCTCTGTAGAACAGAATCAGCAGCTCTTTGGGCAGTTTGAGTTTCCTGAGTTGGTGCAGAAAGAACATTCTTTGTTGTGCTTTTTTGATGACGTTTTTGATGTTAGGTGTCCATTTTAAGTCTTGAGTTATGATAGAACCCAGAAACTTGATGGTCTCTACTCTTGATACTGTGTTATCCAGTATTGTAAGAGGTGGTCGTATATGAAGTTTTCTTCTAAAATCCACCACCATTTCTAAGATTGTTCTGACTGCACCACACGGCTACTTGTTCAACCTCCCGTCTGTCTGCAGATTCATCGTTGTCTCGAATGAGACCAATCACTGTTGTATCATCTGAAAACTTCAGTATTTTAACAGAGGGATCTTTTGAGATACAGTCATTGGTGTATAGGGAGAAGAGGAGAGAGCACACAGCCCTGGTGGGGCTCCTGTGCTAGTTGTACAAGTATCTGATGTGATTTTCACCTGCTTTTTCCTGCCTGTTAGGAAGCTTATGACCCACTCGCAAGTGTGGTCAGATGCTGCTAGCTGGTTTAGTTTACTTAGAAGAGTATCTGGAATCGGGAACTTTTGGAGATGCGAAGGAATTCTCTAGGAATTGCAATCATCCATTGGATCTCGCTGGAATTTCCCCGCCTCTCTTCCTGGCAAGTTTTATGGCTCCTTTAAACCAGGGAGTGGAGAAGAACATCTTTCTTATCTAGCCAGCCTTTGTCACCTCCAGCAATATAGCTGCATTATTTGCACAAGTGCCTTGGGATCTACGCAGGGAGCAGCTATGTAGCGTGTTCAATCATTTGACTGCCTGGCTGTCAAACGGTCTAAATTTTGAACGATGGGTTAAGGTCTCATCGCTCACCCAGGCTCTAGTAGCAAGGCTGTCACCACTTATCGCCATTCCTACATCCCGGCAAAACATTTGCAAACTCCCACGTTTGCCTTTTGACATGGAAACATAAAGACACGTTATAAGCGTGTTTTCACTATGTCATGTACGAAACTGTACGGGTTACAGGCAGTCCTCCACGTATAACCATCCATTTAGTGACCGTTCCAAGCTACTAACAGGACTGAAAAAAAGCGACTTGCGTCCCTTTTTCACAGTTCCAACCATTGCAACATTCACACGATCGAAATTTAGATGCTAACAGTGCGATCAAAAGTTAGAGTGATTCACTTAAACAAATGTGGCAAGAAAGGTCGTAAAATGGGGCAAAACTCACTTCACTGTCTTCCTTAACAACATAATTTTTTTTGGGGGGGGGTCAATTATGGTCGTAAGTCAAGGATTACCTGTAAACAACAATGCTCTTTTCTCTTTACAGGAGTGTGTACTGCAAACTTTGAGATTTATCACCCTCTCAAACACCTGCCAGAGGTTTGCAATAGTATTGAGCATTATGCAGTGAGGCAGGGTGGGAAAATTCACCTTCTAATTGCGCCACTATATTTAATTCTTTCCTAAAGCAATCTTCCGAGTTTCTAAACTTTAAGTTTGAACCTTCAAGGAATGTCAGATCTTTATCTGAAATTGATTTAGGTTTAATTGACTTGTTGTCAATGTTCCTCTAACAGCTGAGCACCTCATCTTCTCTGCCATTTTGTGTTTTGTTTCCATGGCACCATCTCCAGTGACAGCATTTTACAAACACCCCCCCCCCCCCCGGAACGAATGCAACCTGCTTTATCCGGAAGAAGCTTATCATCTAAGGATTTAGCCAGAGGAAACATTACGTCTGTCGTTTAAAAAGTGTGATTTGTTTGCAAACTTACTTAACTGAAAGTTCAGGGTGTCGAAACAGCTGGTTAGATGAGCATATAGCAATAGCAATAGCACTTAGACATATACCGCTTCATAGTGCTTTACAGCCCTCTCTAAGTGGTTTGCAGAGTCAGCCTCTTGCCCCCAACAATTTGGGTCCTCATTTTGTCCACCTCGGAAGGACGGAAGGCTGAGTCAACCTTGAGCCTGGTGGGATTTGAACTGCCAAATTGCAGGCAGCCGGCAGGCAGCAGAAGTGCACTCTAACCACTGCACCACCGTGGTTCATGTAGTCACAGACCCCAAAGGGGGACACAGTTCCAAAACCTGTGCCTTGCCCCCAATTCTGTCCCCAGGAGAGCCATTGTAGCTACTGTTCATGAAAGTTGATGGCTTTAAGGAGAATATTTGTAGCTCAGGATTGAAATGAAGGGTTCTTGGTGCTCTCTAAGCTTGGTTGTTTTCTTGCAGATGTTTCATTAGCCAAACTAGGTAACATCATCAGGGCTAGCAAGGAGTGGGGTTTGCAAAAGAGACAATCAACACGGGCAAACAATAAATACAAACTCAAGGTAAACTCCAAACTCGATTGCAGAAAATACAACTTCAGTAAAAGAATGGTCAACGCCTGGAATGCTCTACCTAATTCCGTTGTTACATCCTCAAACCCTCACAGTTCAACCTTAAGCTGTCCACCGTGGACCTTGCCCTATTCTTAAGAGGTCCGTAAAGGGGGTGTGCATAAGCACACCAGTGTGCATACCATCCCTGTCCTACTGTCCCCATTTATTTGTACTAATTTCTTTTGTGCATGTCCATGTTTGTACATATACCTGTTATCTCGTACATGTTTGACAAACTAACTAAATAAAAAGAAATAAATAAAGTTTAAAAGAGAGCAAAAAGACCAAAATACCTCCCCACCAGCAATCAGCACCCAGATGAGCATAGATTAACTCCAAGATTAAAAACAGGCCAACAATCAAGAAGTAAACAATGTCCCAATCAAGGAACTGCAAAGACAGGCTAACAGAACTGCAAAAACAGCCCAACCAAAGAATCTCTAAGACCATCCCCACCAATACTGATAGGGCAAGAATATAAAATGAGACCAAACCTCACTCTCTCCTAGCACTGATGGTATTACCTAGTTTGGTGATGAAATGTCTTCAAGAAAACAACCAAGCTCAGAAAACATGGACTTCAAGTCCCAGAATTCTGCGGCTAGCCATTCTGGCTGAGGAATTCTGGAAATTGTAGCCCACACAGTTTAAAGTTGGCCAAGCTGAGAAACACTTATCCTTTGAGAGAAGGACGGCATATAAATCCAATAAATCCAATCCAAACAAAACGATTGCATTCATTACAGAGGACTCTCTTGCTTAATTAATCTGGAGTGTGTTTAGAATAGAATGGAATGGAACAGAAAAGAAGAGAGAGAAGAGAAGAGAAAGTGATCTTAGAGGTCTTCTAGTCCAACCCTCTGCTCAAGCAGGAGACCCTAGACCATCTCAAACAAGTGACTGTCCAATCTCTTTTTAAAAACCTCCAATGATGAAGCACCTATGATTTCTGAAGGCAAGCTGTTCCACTGGTTAATTGTCCTCACTGTTAGGAAGTTTCTCCTTAATTCCAGGTTGCTTCTCTCTTTGGTTAGCTTCCATCCATTGTTTCTTGTCCTGCCTTCTGGTGCTATGGAGAATAATTTGACCCCCCAAAACACCCCTTCTTTCTGGCACCCCTCAAATACTGAAATACTGCTATCATGTCACCCCTAAATCAAATAATTAAGCAACTAGGTTATGGTGGTAGCTAGTTCAGAGTTCTTCACGCCTTAAGAAACAGAAAAAGAGAGAGAGATAGAAACAGCAGGCAAAAGAAAAGCAAAGCCGCATGCCATTTGAGAAGCAGGTTTGATGCTTGGGAGATGCCAAGTGAATCCCTAACCCTTGATATGTGTTTCACATTAAAGCACATCGACAGGATGTTTCCAAGATCGGCCACAAGAAAAAACCAACAAGGAGTTTTGCTCGTTTGCCTAAAGAAGTAAATTATATCTTTTGGGGGGATTTTCTTTTGAAAACCCAGTGACAAATGAGGGCAAAACGGTAGCAATTAGCAAGACTGGAGTCTCAAAGGGAGGACAACAGCAGGGTTTCGTTTTCTCTCATGCATAATTAAAAATGCTCTGTGCATTAAAAGGTAGAAATGTGACCTGAATTTGCATAATGCCAGAATGCTTAATTACAGCCCCATCTCAAATCTGACAGCGAACATCAGGAGATAATATTTGACAGTGCAAGTACAGACCTAAGACTCCCTTCTACTTCCTTAGCCTTAACTAATTCAGGTTCTAAGGTAAAGGTAAAGGTTCCCCTCGCACATATGTGCTAGTCGTTCCTGACTCTAGGGGGCGTTGCTCATCTCCGTTTCAAAGCCAAAGAGCCAGCGCTGTCCGAAGACATCTCCGTGGTCATGTGGCCGGCATGACTAAATGCCGAAGGTGCACGGAATGCTGTTACCTTCCCACCAAAGGTGGTTCTTATTTTTCTACTTCCATTTTTACATGCTTTCGAACTGCTAGGATGGCAGAAGCTGGGACAAGTAACGGGAGCTCACTTGGTTACGCGGTGGTAGGGATTCGAACCTCCGAACTGCCGACCTTTCTGATCGACAAGCTTAGCGTCTTAGCCACTGAGCCATCGCGTCCCTTTGTTCTATTCAGGTTCTCTTTACTTTAAAAGAAGAATAACCTGCCTTAGTCTGTTTTCTCCCCAATGAAATGAAATGATATGGAGTTTTCTGCCTAAGCAGGGGAGGGGGTGAACTAGAAGACCTCCAAGGTCCCTTCCAACTATTCTATTCTATTCTATTCTATTCTATTCTATTCTATTCTATTCTATTCCAAAGGAGAAATTTCCTGACATTTAGAACAATTGATCAGCGCAACAACTTATCTCCAGAAGTTGTGGTGCTCCATCACTGGAGGCTTTTAAGAGGAGACAGGATAGCCATTTGTCTGAAATGGTACAGGGTTTCCTCCTTGAGCAGGCGGTTGGACTAGAAGAACTCCAAGGTCCCTTCCAACTTCTATTATTCTGTTCCGTTCTGTTCTATTCTAAGATTGTGCTGACACGCCACCATTTGCAAGTCGTCTTGTGGTTTTTAACGGGAATACTCAGCAAGATCCTCGTATGATCCAAATGGCATCGAAGTGGAACCGGAATGAAGGTGAACATTGGTTTACAGCCATTGGTTTACAGCAGATAATGGCTTCTAATATCATTAAGGGCAAGAGTTAGAAAGATATCGGGCACACCTATCTTGGAATCCTGACCTTTTTTTCCTCATTAACTGGAAGGCATCATAGGAAGTTAGCACCCAACGCTCTCCTAGAAAAAATGAAATGTTTTAGGAAATATTAAAAAGGCAAAATATTATATTTCTCTGGATGAGAAAAGGAGAAACGTGTTTTAAAGACAAAGCAGATTCCTGCCCCGCCCACCACACCTTTGTCAATGGGCCATTAAGACCTGAGCCAGAGGGACGTTTCTTCCAACAGCATCAAGGACTTCTAAGCAAGTAATAGCTCTCAATGAATTTCTTGTGAGACAAAAGGCAAAATGGAAGCAATAATAACCGAGCAAACATCTATAGAAATTAAGCAGCAGTTCATATTCTTGCAAACCCTGCCTGGTTGGAAAATAACTGACCAGAAATAACAGCAATAACATGGTTAGGCTATGATTAAATACGAAATATGAAATGCCATCCGCCTAGAGTGAATTCGGGGCTCTAAAAAATGTAAGACAAGTAAAGATATTTGGAATGTAACTCTGTATTTTACTTTCTGTGAGCGTTAGATGAAATGGGGACGGACGGACGGACGGAGACGACATCATCTATCTCCAATCTACAACACAGTCCTTCCACAACAGTTCCAAGAAGGCTCCACACCCATTTGCATCACTCAGGGGGTCCTGATGGCACAGATAAACCTTCAGGTGACCTTAAGGACTCTCTGAAAGAATGCAGATGCCCAGCTGTCTGCAAGGAGTATAAATCCTTCCATTTCCCCACCATCCAGTCTTCAGAGCTGAAGAAGCTCCTTGGATGAGAAGCGAAAGGTCTTCAAAGAGAAAGCAGGAAGTCCCGTTGCCTCTTGAAAAAGAAGGGGGGAAAAAGCACCTTCGGAACAATCCTCAACCTTAGATGACACGGGTATTGGCAAGTCTGCAAGAGGATTTTCCAAAAACGGGGGGGTTTGGGGAGAGAAATACCACCGGCATTTAACTGGAGTTACAACCATGGAAAACCGGCTTTTTCTCTTTCCCCCAAAGCTGTGTGTTTGTTTGTTTTCTCTAATGAAGCCTGCATGACTTTGATGTTTTATATAGTCATGGCAACCTGCAATTTACTGGCGCCTCCAATGATACGCCAGCTGCACTATCGCATTCTTTCGTTCCATTTGCACACCTTCTTCTCCTCCTCCTCCTCCTCCTTCTTCTTTTCTTCTTCTTCTTCTTTGTCCCTGGCCGGCTGTTAATCCACCCAACCCACTCACACATGCACACAGTTCAACATGAATTAATTGGGCCCCTTAATGCTCCTTGCAAGCACGCTGGTTTAATTATTATCTTTTTTTTATAACCTCTAAGCTTAAGTAGCCACTGCAATTTCCCACTCTCCTCCTTTTTTTTGCAGCCGTGGGTATTCTTGAATGCTGAATTTGGAAGGAAAAACACTTGAGGAAGAAGGGAAGGGAAGTACCTGTTGGAGGACACTTTGGATGAATAGACACAAGACCGACCACAGTAAGTGACATTCTTAGTTCCCTGCTGAAGGACAGGGGATTAGTTATGAGCTGTCTTTAACCATCTCCGAATTGTGATCAAAGCGCAAAGTAATTTTAAAAAAAAATAACAGACTTATTACATGTATAAAAGAAATTAAGATATTTTAGGATTGTCTCGGAACTTTGTGGTTAAATTCCTACCTGGTGCCATTCAAAGGGTGGGAGGAAATCTATAGAACTTCAACCCTCTGAACTCTTCTTCAGGAATAAGAAACATGCATCTTCTAGTAAAGATAAAGGTTCGTCTTGCACATATGTGCTAGTCGTTCCCGACTCTAGGGGGTGGTGCTCATCTCCGTTTCAAAGTCGAAGAGCCAGCGCTGTCCGAAGACATCTCTGTGGTCATGTGGCCGGGATGACTAAACGCCAAAGGCGCACGGAACGCTGTTACCTTCCCACCAAAGGTGGCTCCTATTTTTCTACTTGCATTTTTTACGTGCTTTTGAACTGCTAGATTGGAACAAGTAATGGGAGCTCACTCGGTTATGCGGCGCTAGGGATTCGAACCGCCGAACTGCCAACTTTTCTAATCAACAAGCTCAGTCTTAGCCACTGAGCCACCACATCGTCTAGTAGATACACAGAAAGTCCTTGACTTACAACCACAATTGAGCCCAGCATTTATGTTGCTAAGTGAGGCAGTTGTTAAGTGAATGTTGCCCTATTTTATTTGCCTTTCTTGCCACGGTTGTTAAGTGCAGTTAGTAACCTGGTGGCTCAATGAATCTGGCTTCCCCACTGACTTTTCTTGTCAGAAGGTCACACAAGGGGATCATATAATTCTGGGATGCTGCATCCGTCATAAATATGAGTCAGTTGCCAATTGAATTTTGATCATGTGGCTATGGGGAGGCTGCAACAGTTGTAAATGGGAAAAATGATCATAAGTCACTTTTCTCAGTGCCGTCGTAACTTTGAACAGTCACTAAATGAACTGTTGTAAGTCAAGGACTACCTATATCTACACATAATCTTCTTGATGAGCATTTTAAGATGTTGATCTATCTACTTAGAGTGCAGATAAGACACTTCTGATGATGACACTACAAATTAAAAACAAACAGAAATTTGTTTTGGATAATCAGTACAAAATATAACGAGCTGAGGGGGAAAAAACCACAGTAAAGCAAAAAAAAAAAAAACACCCACATTTTTGGCAAAGGATGTATTCAGAAAAACTCAAGTAAGTTAAATATTAAATATAAATATTTGTGTTAGATTGTGGGTGTGTGGAGTGAGGGTGATGAAATAATCCATTTGTCACAGAAAATGCGTTGGGTAATGAGAAAACGGTTATGGTCATATTTGAAACAATAATGTCCAGAATTCACAATTTTCTCATAGTTTTTTTCCCCTGCATATTTCTTATATATTTTTCCCTAATAAGTTACAGTAAATTTCCCTCCATTCGAAGCCTTCCTACTTACCCAGGCTTTGAAATCACCTATTTTAAGATTAATATTCATCTGTAACTGAAGAAATTGTTGGAGATTGGAGCAAAAATCTTTTAGGCTTTGAAAGTCCCGCCTGAGCTACTTGAGTGTCCAATATTTGGTGACAATTGAAAATTGGCCTTAAAGTTCCCTGCTGTTTTCATGTCCGATTTCCACGAAAGCACATGGACAAAAGTTTTGGATTCAGCTCTAAAAAGTTGCTTTGAATTATGAATGTTGAAACTCTCAGTGGCTCCTTAAAGCAGCTATGTGCATTTCCAGAAGCAACGAAGGATTCTCAAAACAGATTTGGCTGCTTTAATGACTTGCCAAAGGTGCCCATTATTTTTCAAGTATGGTTGTTTCCATTGTGAATGCTCAAGTATGGTTCATTTATATTCTGTGACAAGAGATTCCCAGTTAATCTTGATTGTATGGATTGTGGTGGGATAAGAAGAAAAGAAAGAAAGAAAGAAAGAAAGAAAGAAAGAAAGAAAGAAAGAAAGAAAGAAAGAAAGAAAGAAAGAAAGAAAGAAAGAAAGAAATTTCCAGGATTATATACTGTGGCATTGCTCAAGAAGAGCAAAGCATCAATGATAATATAGTAAGACAGCACATATATATAGGACTAAAGTGGAGGAAATAAGGAGAACTTAGGGAAAGAGGAAAAAAATAAGATCCAAATAATGTAAAATTGGTTCTGTCCTTAGGCTTGAAATAGAATCTTGGCCATATAGGAACAAACTGTTTCATCTTCTCATCTTTGGAACATAAAGACATTTTTTAAAAGGGCATAAACCTTGAATTCATTCCTTAATGCAAGGAGCACACAGTTCCTTCCATCTATGTAAAATAATTCTCTTTGCTGAGCCCCAGGCTTGATAAAGCCAAAAGGGCTTCATAAAATGTCATATTCTTTCCTAAAATGTAGATTTTGACATTTGACATTTCAATGGTTATGACTTCTGATCGCTGCTGAGTAGAATAGATTTTTTTAAAAACCTATCAAGTTTTTTTATAGAAAGTATTTACAGATTAAAACATAAGACCATCCATAAAAATTTACAACATAAAAGAAATAATCAGGTGAACACTTTCTTGTAAATTATCCAATAAGCAGCATCCATTAGCCGCAATAAACTGTTTTATGGCCAATTTTCTTCTCATCTGATGAGATCCTTTTTATGAGTCATGTCTTGTCCTCAAGAAAGA
Source organism: Natrix helvetica (assembly GCF_964273705.1). NCBI lineage: Eukaryota > Metazoa > Chordata > Lepidosauria > Squamata > Natricidae > Natrix > Natrix helvetica. The sequence goes on from NC_138561.1 coordinate 14,232,676, forward strand.
AACAGCAAACTGCCATTCCAAAGTTCGCACGCGATCTTTGTGATGTATTGGATTGTGATCACACAGTTCACATTATTGAAAATCTTTCCTGAAGCCCGTTTAAGTAATAAATTATGGTAAAAGGAGTTCAGATTTTGCCAGACAATTTTCTGGTATAGAGATTAAGAGCCTAACCAATATTATTGGGTTTGTTTTATCAGGGTCCTCCATTTTTGCTCCTGTTTGCCAGCCAGCTTAGCAGGTAGAGTAATGCAGGGGTGGGGGTGGGGGTAGAGAATAAGGCTGTGTTTTATTGGGCTTTAATACAGGTTGTCCTCCAACCACAATTGAGCCCCAAATTACTGTCGCTAAGCGAAATTTCTGTACAGAAACATTTCTATATAGATATACATAGAATTCTTTATTGGCCAAGCGTGATTGGTCACACAAGGAATTTGCCTTTGCTGCAGATGCTCTCAGTGTAAATAGAAAACTATACCCTGTTTCCCCAAAAATAAGACCTCCCCGGATAATAAGCCCAATCAGGCTTTTGAGCGCATGCGCTAAAATAATCCCTCCTCCCGAAAATAATCCCTCCCCGAAAATATTGCAACACAGCAGCAGCCATGAGGTGACCACGCTCGCCGCCTCCTGCACCTCAAAAATAATAAGACCTCCCTGCTTATTTCGGGGGGGGGGGTGTCAAAAGAAAATAAGATCCTGTCTTATTTTCGGGGAAATGCGGTACATTTGTCAAGAATCATAAGGTACAACCCTTAATGATAGGTACAAATAAGCAATCAAATCATACTAGGAAACAATAAATATAAATCGTAAGGATACAAGCAATAAAGTTAGTCATACAGTCATAAGTGGAAGGAGATGGGTGAGAGGAACGATGAGAAGATTGATAGATTCATTAATTTCAGAGTGATGAGAGCGTTTTCTGCCCTCGGTCTGAATGGGAGACAATTTCACTCAGTTTCACAGACCTTCTGAATTATTATTTGAAAAGGATGACTTATCAAAAGTGCTTCCCGATCCTGGTGAATTTGGAGTATGTAACTGCTGTATTTCATCCGTCTGCTGATAGTTACTTAGCAAAGGACTGGAGGGAGCAAATGAATTATAATGTAGCCTCTAGATAACATTTGGCATTAATATAATTATCGTTAACTTTTGTGTTGCTTGCAGAGATTGCTAATATTGGCAGGTTTGTCAACACTCAGAAAGGTGATGGGGAACGTAAGACAGAGGAAACCAAATGGAAATCAGGGTCTTGATGATGTCTCTGTTACAAGCAAGAAACCCAAATCCACAAGCTTACAGAAAGAGGTAAGATTTGTAGAATATAATCTTTTAAACAATTAAATATCCTTAGATGCACAATTTGGTGGCTCGCCTCGCAAGTAGTTTACTGATCTCGTTAAATTTTTCTCCTTGGATGCAACACTGTAGGTAGGTGTTTATTTATTTATTGAATTTATATTGCCGCCTATTCGCCCATGGCGACTCAAGGCGGCTTGCAGAATATAAAACCTCGTTTAAAACAATCAAACTAATAAAAAGAATCAAATAAATTAATATAATATAATAAAATCACCCTCAGCCCCTGCCCCGGCGGGGACAGCAGATCCCACGAGCAATTTAATGGACTCCATCCCACTCTGGGTTACCCAGGCCCGCTGGCAGAACCAGGGCTTCAGCGCCTTCCGGAACAGTGTCAGAGTGGGGGCTGTTCTAATCTCAAGGGGGGGATGATGATCCAGAGAGAGGGAGCCACCACAGAGAAGGCCCTTCTTCTGGATCCCACCAGGGTTAGGGTTAGGATTAGAGAAGGTCCCTCAAATAACCTGGTCCCAAGCCATGAAGGGCTTTAAAGGTGACAACCAGCACCTTGAACTGCATCCAATTGAAGGTACCATTTCTCCTTTATTGATTTAGAAGATAAAATGATCTTTCATAACAATGAGAGATTCCAGGTATAGCACTTTCCCACCTGAGGTTCAAATTGGACCGAAAAAAACCAGGAGAGGCTTAAGATCTTTCCAGGAGGTGTGGTACAGAAGGAGCAGGCAAGCAAAGAGCATCAATTACAGTGATCAGGAAGCTATGTGACCCAAGAGTTTTGTTGAGTTATACCATAGGCTCATCCTAGTCATATTGTCTGGTCATCCAGATGCATCCTGAAAAGTGACAACCCTTTCCCACTTTTGTTAAGCCTCCTTGGGAGGACAACCAAAACAGTAACTCCTTCCTCCCTGCCTGTAATGCCAGCGTTGGATTCACGTCGTATCTGAAACGAGAAATCACACTCTGAATCCAAGTAACGTACAAGGTGAACATTTCGTTTCTATAGTGCCAAAAGAGCAAGCCAAGCATGTCCTCCCCCCTCCGTGTTAACACATTAATTAGTAGAACAGTGATTGAAGAATAGCTTAACAAAGTTCACAAGAACTTTAAAAAAATCTTCTGCTCCCTGGAATGCCGGGTTAATGTTTGCATCGTAGCCCAAGCTGTTAATTTGTATTGTTGAAAGGGAGAGGAGCCTGATTTATGCAGGTGTTTTTGCTGTCTAATTATTTGGTGGGTTTGGGTATCAGACAGAGTTAGATAAAGAATAGAATTTGAAGATTTGAAACAATACATAAAATAGTTGGTCCTAGGAAAAATAGGAAAGAACTGATCTATTTTACCAGCAGAAACAAATTTGGTTGAAGGTGAATTAGCTAACCATTTCTTTGATCCTGGAAATATGGAATGGATTTGCTTTTCTTTTTGAACATTTAGGTTCCAAAAAATTGGTTGGCAAACCTTTTCGGCACCGAGTGCCAAAACGGAAGCGTGCACGCAGGGGCGCGCCGGAAACGAGCAGTTTCCCAGTGTGCATGCACACACTGGGAAGCTGAGCTTCCAGTTTTCGGAGTGTGCATGTGCACCAGTCATCCAGTCTTCCAGTTTCTGGTGCACATGTACATGCAAAGACCAGCTGGCTGGTGCGCATGTGCGTACTGGAACCTGGAAGAGCAACGGGCAATGGCTGGCATGCGCGGAGAGATGGCTCTACGTGCCACTTCCGGCATGCGTGCCAGAGGTTTGCCATCACGGACTTAGAGAATCTTGATTATGCTAGAAGGCTACTTCTGGAGAAGATTCCTTCAGAATTCCCATTCACTGTTTCTGACAACTGAGAATCCATCCAGATATGTCAACATATCGGGAACAAAAGAGATTAGAAAAGTTGTTTTGGAACCATTTAGTTTGAAGTAGATAAAGAGTTTTATTAGATCAGGCCAAAAATACATCTAAAAGCAGGGTTTTCTTTCTACACAAACCAATGAAATGCTTCCACTTCTAGTTACAGCAGCCATATTATCAATGAATGTTCAATGCTTTAGTTCAGATTGGTGCACTAAGCAGGAAGTTGGATTGGCCTCTTATAACTGGCCAAGCTCATTCCTCCCCAAAACAAATCTAGATGTAAAGTGGGTGAAAAGTATAAAGCTCTGTATTACAAAAGTCACTCTTGAAACATGGCGGTGCAGAATCATCGATCTTAAGAAACCTCACTGGTCCTCCCCTGGTAGAAAAGCTCATGAGCTACCCAGCAGATTTGGGGGAAAAGGCTGTTAAAGATATCTCCTCCAAAGCGGGGCCTTAAGACTCAGGCACTCAGATTTGTAACTAGGGAGTTACAACTGAGTTAGAGGACGGGTTAGCATCGTGCCAACATCTGTACAAAATCCTCCGTATCTTATCACGCCTGATACCCGGTGATTGGCTGAAGTCAAAATGAGCTCCCTAGATTGAGAAGTCTAGGAGTCACTGAAGCAGTAGGTCTGAGCTTAAATGGACTCCAGAGGATGGTAGAGGACAAGAAGGCCTGAAGGAACATGGTCCATGGGGTCACGCTTATTGCTTATTGGTGTCCCTTGTATTGCATTGTAGATATCAAAGTTGCAAGCGTTTAAGGTTCACAGAGAAGCGAAATAATTGATTATTCTACTCGTTTCTTCCATCCGACTGATGGTTTACTTATTACCCCTGTAGGTCCACTTCTGGTGACATCACGTAAATATCACACAAACAATCACCCGTTGTGAATTGAAAATAAATGAACCATCTCAAATCTGTTTGCTCTCCCTCCCTCCCCCTCCCCACTTCCTTCCTTAGGTGGGTCTGATCAGTGGAATCTGTGTCATTGTTGGAACCGTGATAGGTTCAGGGATTTTTATTTCTCCAAAATCCGTTCTGGCTAATGTTGGAGCAATCGGACCTTGCTTGGTTATTTGGGCAGCTTGCGGAGTGTTGGCCACCTTAGGTAAGCCGTTTCTTGTGCTCTCCATTTTTTTTTATTTCTTTGTTTTTTAGAGAAAGCCAAGCCAAGTTTCTTTTTCACATCCTATTGCTCTGTTCTGATGGAATACAAATTTGACATTTGCTGCCCCCCCCCACAACCTGTTGTGGCCCACCAATGGCCAGCGGAGCTGGCAGCAAAGTCAGACAGTGAGGAGGTTGGGGAGGAGCATGGGCCAGTCCTGGGGGCTGGGGAAGGCTCGGACGAGGGCTCTGCGTTGGAGGCAGAGATGGGGCTGAGGCTGTGTGGCAGTGATCAGGTGTCTACAGAGCTAGACAGCAGGGAGGCAGAGGAACAGCTAGAGCCTGTTCCCAGTGTGCACATGCGCAGAGCTGCCAGAAGCAAAAAAACAACTCAGAAATCAGGGTCGACTTGGGAGTAAAGCCACAGGTGGAAGGTGATTGGAAATCTCCCATAGGAAATAAAAGAAGAGTGAAAGGGGAGTGGGCTTTTGCAGGAAACAATTCGTTCGTTCGGTCGTTAGATTCGTTTCAGGAGTGTGGAGATCTGTCCGTGAATCTCAGAGACTCTGTGCCCAGTCTTTCCTTGCACAGCACCTCATTTGGAAAATATTGACATGGCAGCGTTCCAAGATAGATAAGGTCTGTAGTCACAAATACTCCTTTGAAAGACTGTTTACCAGGCCTTTGCTGAATGTGAATGAGAGGAATTCACATTCGTTTAATAAAAGGGATTTTGTCGGGACCAGGACTCTGCCTCGTGCTTTTTGGTGAAGCCTAGGTCCAAACACAACCTTCAGGGACTGCTGACGGGTTATGGAAAGATGGCTTATCACACTCACCTCTTTGATTCCTCTTTTGGTGCCTGTTTCTCTGCTGCAAGTCTTGCTCTGCTCAATCAAGAGAGCGCTGCTTGCTTTTCTGGCATTAGGGTGCAGTGGTTAGAGTGGCAGATTAGTCAGGGGGAAACTTCTGCTGACATTCTGCTCATCATCTGCAGGTTTCTTCAGGGTATGGTTAAAAAATAACTTGATTTCTATTAAATGACACCTTTCTCAACAAATGGAGTGAAGGGTTGTTTTTATTTAGAAACTGTAGTAAAAGGCAGGTCTGATCATCAGTATTAATAGCAATAGCACTTAGACCTATATACAGCTTGACAGTGCTTTATAGAGTCAGCATCATACCCCCAACAATTTGGGTCCCCATTTTACCCACCTCGGAAGGATGGAAGGTTGAGTCAACCTTCAGCCGGTCGGTCACGTTCGAACTCCTAGCAGTGGGCAGAGTTAGCCTGCAATACTTCATTTTAACCACTGGGAGGGAGGGAGGGAGGGGAAGGGAAGGGAGGAAGGAAGGAATAACAATAGGAGTTAGACTTATATATTGCTTCACAGTGCTTTACAGCACTCTCTTTACAGCGGTTTACAGGGTCAGCCTCTTGCCCCCAACAATCTGGGTCCTCATTTTACCCACCTCGGAAGGATGGAAGGTTGAGTCAACCTTCAGCCGGTCGGTCACGTTCGAACTCCTAGCAGTGGGCAGAGTTAGCCTGCAATACTTCATTTTAACCACTGGGAGGGAGGGAGGGAGGGGAAGGGAAGGGAGGAAGGAAGGAATAACAATAGGAGTTAGACTTATATATTGCTTCACAGTGCTTTACAGCACTCTCTTTACAGCGGTTTACAGGGTCAGCCTCTTGCCCCCAACAATCTGGGTCCTCATTTTACCCACCTCGGAAGGATGGAAGGCTGAGTCAACCTTGAGCCTGGTGGAGATTTGATCTGCCAAATTGCAGGCAACCGGCAGTCAGCAGAAGTAGCCTGCAGTACTGCACTCTCACCACTGCGCCACCGTGGCTCATTAATGCTGAAACTCCACTTTCAGGGGCTCTTTGTTTTGCTGAACTGGGCACAATGATCCCCAAATCCGGAGCAGAATACCCTTACCTGTTGGAAGCCTTCGGGCCCATCCCTGCCTTCTTGTTTTCCTGGTCCAGTCTCATGGTCATCAAGCCCAGCGCCTTCGCCATTATCTGCCTGAGTTTCGCAGAGTATGTCTCAGCTCCATTTTACCCAGGATGTGACCCTCCTGTGGTGGTCGTTAAGTGCCTGGCTGCAGCAGCCATTGGTGAGTCTTTGGTCTTTAAAGGAGGGAAACTAAGTTAGAGATGGAAGCGGAAGTAGATCTGGAGGAGAACCATTGAGGGCAACCATGAGATTGATATTTTTGGATGGATGGATAGAAAGATAGACAGACAGACAGACAGACAGATTTTTGGGATGAATGATGGATGGATAGAAAGATAGATAGACTTAGATAGATAGATAGATAGATAGATAGATAGATAGATAGATAGATAGATAGATAGATAGATGATAGATAGATAGATAGATAGATGATAGATAGATAGATAGATAGATAGATAGATAGATAGATAGATAGATGATAGATAGATAGATGATAGATAGATAGATAGATAGATAGATAGATAGATAGATAGATAGATGATAGATAGATAGATAGATAGATAGATAGTTTGATAGATAGATGATAGATAGATAGATAGATGATAGATAGATAGATGATAGATAGATAGATAGATAGATAGATAGATGATAGATAGATAGATAGATAGATAGATAGATAGATAGATGATAGATAGATAGATGATAGATAGATAGATAGATAGATAGATAGATAGATAGATAGATAGATAGATAGATAGATAGATAGATAGATAGATAGATGTTTTTTGGATGAATGATGGATGGATGAATGATGGATGGATAGATAGATGTTTTTTAGATTGATTTCCCTCCACAGTAAAAAAAATCTATGAACAATGAGCTGAATGCAATAATTTTACCTTTCTGTCCTTTTCACAGTTCTAGCAGACACATCTGGAAAAATCTCAACATCATACTTCTCTTCCTTAAAGAATATTTTGTGGTTAGAAAAATAAATATAGAAGAATGATGGAAAAAACCTGGGAAGGTTTTTAATGAAATATGACATTGACCTCTGAACCCCCTATAAAAGGCCCCAAACGAAACAGTGATTGAACCCTACATGCCTTCTCTGTCTGCGTCTACATTTTCAGACTAAGCTAAAAACGAAAAGCGAGGAAAAACCAATGTTTTAACCATTTTGCCACTCTTTCTTTGTCTTGCAGTGGGCATTACAGTCCTGAATTCACTGAGTGTCAAATGGACAAGCTACCTTCAGAACATTTTAACTGCCACTAAAATGGTGATTGTCATAATTATCATCGTAAGTGGCATCGTTCTCCTGGCCAAAGGTATGTTCTGGTCGCTTATAAAGATACATAAACCCCCTCTACGTTGTCAGGAACCAGACGGAGAATGTCTGCAAAATGCAGGATTCTAAACTTGGAATACTCGTAGGGAATTTTTGGAGTAGAAATCCAGTAGATCTGGGGAATGCTAAGTGGAAATGACCCGCTAAATGACTCCCTCTTCTTTGTGGTAGCCCCTCAAATACTGGAACTCTGGAATACATGCCACCCCCTACTCCTTTCCCCCCCTCTAGACTGGCCATATCCAATTCCTGCAACCCGTTCGGCATATTGTGGGTGCTTCATCACTGGAGGTTTTTAAAGAGACTGGACAGCCACTTATCTAAAATTGTATAGGATCTCTTGCTTGAGCAGTGGGTTGATGTAGAACAGAGGTGGGTTACTAATTTGTTTACTACCGGGCACGGTCCCTCTCATGACGTTTCTGCATGCACAGAAGCATCTGGGTGAGTGGGCAGAGCCTCCAGATCTGGGCCAAACCAGCAGCAACCCATCCCTGGTCTAGAAGACTTCCAAGATCCCTTCCAACTCTATTCTGATTGATTGATTGATTGATTGATTGGAAAAGGCTGATCTAGACCTTGTGTCCCATTGCAAAGACTGAGTTTATAGTCTAGTCTAGTCCAATCTAGCCTTTTTATATACAAGTAGTTCTCAGCTTATGCCTATAATAAAGCTTGTCAATTACGGTCATAAGTCATGATGGTCATAAAACGGATCAACCATGTAATCGTGTGATCAACCTGATTTTACTATCTTATTTTTTGTGGCTGTCGCTAAGTGAACACATTGTTCGTTATGGGGTGTTTTTCCCAATGCTGGTTTTTGGCAAAATTGTTGTAAATCGCAGTCATTTTGACTTCAGGACCCTGCAAAGAGCTCAAAATGCAGGCTGGTTTCCGAGTGCCCAAAATGCAGTTAATGGGACCATGAGGGTGATCCCGGTTTTGGGAATTTTGGAACTGTGTCACAAGTATCTTTTGGAGGGTTTGTTGTAATTTGGAATGTCACTAAGCAACCAATTGTAAGTCGAGAACTACTTGTGTCATACTTTTCTTGGGGAAAATGCTCATTTCAAAAACTTTCTTGTCAATGAAGAAAAACACCTCATCACTGTTACTGAAACTTAAAATGGAAGAGTTTTTGTTGTGCATACATGTGTGTGTGTCTGTGTGTGTGTGTGTGTGTGTGTGTGTGTGTGAGAGAGAGAGAGAGAGAGAGAGAGAGAGAGAGAGAGAGAAAACAAGAATGAGAGACAGAGATACCTTCCCCTCTACAACATAAGTAATGGGAAACACACGTTTTAAAAATATTTCTTCCATTGCTTTTAAATAATTTCTATCTTATGGCTCAGTCTAAAGAATGCCTACTTGGCATCCTGGGGACTTGATGATTTGTTGTTGGAAAAAACTTTGTAGGGTGCTCTTCAAATCTCCTGCTGCGTGTCGTATTCATGTAGGATTCGTTTTGTTTTTCAGGAAACACAAAAAATTTTAACAATTCTTTTGACAGTTCCTCCATTTCCGTCGGAGGCATAAGCCTGGCATTTTACAGCGGACTCTGGGCCTATGATGGATGGTAACCTATTTACATTGTTCTAATTTCCAATTAAACCGTTCCCACTGGTAGATAATTCTGAAGGGTGGCACCTGAAAACGACAGCAGTTGAAGTGATTTTACATGTGTTGATGTTTCGTAGAGATGAGCAATTAAGGTGAAACTCCTTTCTCCTTTAGACAGACTAAGCCCAGGTAGCTATAGAATCTCAAGTTTCAGCTGGGAATGGCTGCTATGGTCCGATGGCTTCTAAAAAAGCTTTAGAAGATGATGGCCAGGGGCCAGTTCCATACTATTCCCATCCCAAATACCATGCCCCCACCCTTCCCGTTTCTATGGCAGCCGATAGCAAGCAAGCGAAGCAGAGGCTGACATCCGGCCCTCCTTCAGAAAGGTTTGGGCACTCTGAAAGGTTCGCCATCACTATACTAGGGGTTGCAGTTCAGATGCCTGTGGAGTGCCACATAAGACCTCAACGTATGATGAGAAAAATTGTCATTAAATAAAGCAGTCATCAAGTGGGGCATCATATGATCACACCTGATATTTGCAACTTTTTTTCCCCGCCCGAGTTGTTAAGTGAGACATCACCCAACTGCAACTCGTGACCTTCTCTGCCTGGGGAAGGCATCAGGAAACACCTTATTTCCTTCTGCAGTTCCACTAAAACTATATAACTAATGTTATTTCCTATAAAATATAGAAGTAATGTTATGCCTTCAGAATGTAGCAGGGAGGCTCTAGTTAACGGGGAAGATTTTATAGCAATCTGCAGAACTGATGGCTGCAGCATCTTCTTATTGGTTTCCCAGTGATTTTCCATGGGAAAAAGCTATTGCCTAAAAATCTACTAAGGAAAGAATGATGACTAAACTTTGATAGCCTGTAAAGAGAATTGAGTAAATTCACAAAGGATAAACTACCATCAATAGAATACACGTTTACACCAATATCGGGGGAAATAATGCTAGGGGAAACTATATCTTGAACGTGGGTTTCCTACTGGTTGACCATCATAGATAGAGGTTTAAGAGGGCATTTCCAGCTGGCTGGATACTTGAAGCCTGTAGCCATTATCAACACTTAACTTTATAGTCTTCGGTGGTTTATTAACTCCCAACAGATTCTGTAGAGGTTTCCTTCCAAATTTGCATAATTTAGGACTGCAGTTTAGACCGAGTAACTATTGATGTTTCTCTTCTTCCAGGAATCAACTTAATTATATCACAGAAGAGCTTAAAAATCCTTACAGGTAAGATGGGAGAGAGCCACAGCATTTTATTTGGACAACAGCGGGAATCTAAAAATGGACATTTCCATCCTGTTTTGAAATAACAGCAGTAGCACTTAAGACTTAGATAACGCTTTGTAGGACTTTACAGCCCTCTCTAAGCGTTTTACAGAGTCAGCAAATTGCCCCAAATCATATGGGCTCTCATTTTACTGGCCTCGGAAGGATGGAGAGCTGAGAGAACCTTGAGCCGGTCAAATAAGTTGCATGTCATGTAGGGCAGCTATAAATGAGGAAATAATAAATGCAAGGTGGGCCACATAGCCAGTGTGAACCTTCTGTGGTCCAACCTCTTTTTTATTACAATAAATCTGCATAGTCTGAATCAAAGAGCCGGAGGTGGCGCAGTGGTTAGAATGAAGTATTGCAGGCTAACTCTGCCCACTGCCAGCAGTTCGATCCTGACCGGCTCAAGGTTGACTCAGCCATCCATCCTTCCGAGGTGGGTAAAATGAAGACCCAGATTGTTGGGGGCAATAAGCTTACTCTGTAAACTGCATAGAGAGGGCTGCAACGCACCGTGAAGAGGTATATAAGTACTAATGATGTTGCTATTGCTATCTGCAAGAATCTGAGGACTGCCTTAAGTGACTTGACGTATCTTTTTCATTGGGTAAACCCAACTTTCCACTTTGGAATTAATGAAAAGTATGACTATGAATTACTTTGAATGAAAATTAATAAATTGATGAGTAACTCAGCCCATCAAAGATTAGAAGATAGTATCTTTGGAATTCCTGGAGTGGCTAACAGTGGCGTAGCGTGGGGGGTGCAGGGGGGGCCGGCCGCACCGGGCGCAACATCTGGGGGGGCGCCCTGACTCGCCCTGCGCCGCCCTTTGCCGGACTGTGGCCGTCTCTTTCCTCCCGAGGAGGAGCTCGAAGGGCAGCGGGAAAAGGCTCGACTGAAGGGAAGCAGGTGCTGCGGGGGTGGGAGGCGCACCGGGGGCTTCGGGAAGGCGCCGGCTTCCCGGGGCGCTCCAGGCGGAGCCGAAGGAGAGCGGCGCTGCGCTGCGCTCCGTCTGCCCGCCGCTGCAACGCCACCGTGTCCTCCCGCTCCGCCTGGAGCGCCCCGGGAAGCCGGCGCCTTCCCGAAGCCCCCGGTGCGCCTCCCACCCCCGCGGCACCTGCTTCCCTTCAGTCGAGCCTTTTCCCGCTGCCCTTCGAGCTCCTCCTCGGGAGGAAGGCAGGAGGCCAGCATGGAGAGCCTCACTTGACTGATGCCGACCCAGGGGCAGCTGCAGTCGGGCCGCCCTCGCTTTAGGGGGCGCAAATTACTTGCCTTGCCCCGGGTGCTGACAACCCACGCTACGCCACTGGTGGCTAAATCAATAATCTTTGAGGGTATGAAAACGTGAAGTAGGAATGAAATAGGAACTCCTTTTTCTGTAATAGCAATATTTGAGCATCATCTAAAGAACAAACCTTATCAAGCTCACTGGGCAGTAGAGAGCATTATCTATAAACCAAGTTCCTTTTCTTTATAAATAGTGTTTGTTCAGCTGCAAACATATGGAGATATAATTGACTAACAAGCTTTCACGCACACATGAATTAATGCCACATATTTTCACATTATTTAGAAATCTACCACTCGCTATAATAATTGGAATCCCCCTGGTCACGGTGTGTTATATTCTGATCAATGTTTCTTATTTCACGGTCATGACAGCCACAGAGCTTTTGCAGTCTCCAGCGGTTGCAGTGGTAAGTATCATACGGAATTGCACGGACCAAAAATTCTTTATAAAAAAAGTAAAAAAAAGTAGAATAGAATAGAATAGAATAGAGGTAGGGTAGGTTAGAGTAGAATAGGTTAGAGTATAGTATAGTATAGTATAGTATAGTATAGTAGAGTAGAGTAGAGTAGAGTAGAGTAGAGTAGAGTAGAGTAGAGTAGAGTAGAATATAGAAAATAGAATAGAAAAGGAAAGAATGGAATGGAATAGAGAAATGGCATGGAATGGAGTAGAACAGAACAGAACAGAACAGAACAGAATAGGAAAGAATGGAATGGAATAGAATATAGAGAATAGAATAGAATGGGAAAGAATGGAATTGAATGGAATAGAATAGAATATAGAGAATAGAATAGTAGAGTGGAGTATAGAATAGAATACGAAAGAATGGAATGGAATAGAATAGAAGAGAGAAATGGGAATAGAATAGAATAGAATATAGAGAATAGAATAGAATAGGAAAGAATGGAATGGAATGGAATAGAATTCTTTATTGGCCAAGTGTGATTGAACACACAAGGAATTTGTCTTTACCTAAAAGACAAGATACATTCATCATGAATCAGAATGTACAAGACCTAATGCTAGTCATAGGGTACATTGATTTTTTCCAAAAACCTTGCAAGTTACAGCATCCTTTTTCTATAGCCAGCCTGGTGAGTTTCACATTTTAAAGCAATGTGCTTTTTCCCTTCCATCTCTGCAGACGTTCGGGGATCGAGTCCTTTATCCCGCTTCTTGGATTGTTCCACTTTTCGTGGCGCTTTCAGCCCTGGGGGCAGCCAATGGGACTTGCTTCACATCTGGCAGGTAAAACTCAGAACAGCCTAGTAAGATGTTTTAATAAGCGAGTCGCTGTATTTTTCATGACCAATGAAAGTAGCAAGTAAGCCCTGCTTCTTAGCTCGAAATTCATGCCGTTACTTTGAAGACATTGTTCTGACCGAGGCTTCCCAAGAGCATGAAGCAAACTCCTTGTCCTGACAAAAAATCCTTTTATTAATTGACTGTGAATTCTGCTCATTCATATCCAGCAGTCTTTCCAGGGAGGATTTACAGCCACAGACCTTATCTGGCTTGGAGGCCAATATCTGCAGAACTTGGCAAGGAGTCTTGGAGAGTCACCAGCCAATTAATCAAACTAATTGTCTCCTGCAAACTCCACTCCCCTTTTGCTCCTCTTTTATTCCCTAAGGGAGGGCCATTCATAGTCTACCTGTGGCTTTACTCCCAAGTCGACCCCTGTTCTTTAGCTGTTCCCTTCGTCTGGCAACTCTGCGCATGCGCACACTGAGAACAGGCTCCAGCTGTTTGTCTGCCTCACTGATGTCTGACTCCGAAGGCAGCTGATAACTGGCATACAGCTCTGGCCCCCTCTCTGCCTCCGACACAGAGCCCTCATCAGAGCCTTCACAGATTCCAGGACTGGCCCATGTTCCTCTCCAACCTCCTCACTGTCTGAATCTGCTGCCAGCCCTGCTGGCCTCTGCTGGGCCACAACAGCTACTTAGCTCGAAATTTATACCGTTGCTTTGAAGATGCTAAATATGCTGTCAAAACAGACTGCAGAAGCTAATTCGTTCTGTCATCAGGCGAGGCCTTGGAAAATATAAAAAGCTGTAATTTACAAGGTAAAATCTAAAAATGATGAATTTGAAATATTCCTGGCTTTTTCCAGTCTGGATCTATTTCATTCATCGGTGCTTGTTTTTTTAAACAAACATATATATTTTATATATATGGTAGCAAGCGAGGAGAGAATTTTGGGGTCAGACTGCAAAGCTGGAGACAAATTTCACGGTTAATTAGCAGTCTTGTTCTGGAGAGGTTCCGGGCTTCTTAGGTGTCCTCTTTAATTCACACGATCGTTTTTAAGACACAGAAATTGCTGTTGCAGCATTTTCTTAAAGAATTGTGTAAATTTAATGGTCCGAAGGAGGACTTGGCAACATCAGTTCATACCTCTCCAATGTTCCTGGTAAAAGGGATTTGGTACATTAGGATGACTGGGGGGAAAATAGTCTCTTACGTTTTGTTCAGTTCTTAGGGGTAAATTTGGGGGAAAGGATATCAGCCAATGTATGGCTGTGAAAGTTGGATCATAAAGAAGGCTGAGGGCCAAAGAATGGAGGCCTTTGAACTCTGGTGCTGGAGAAGACTCCTGTGAGTCCCTTGGACTGCAAGGCCATCCAACCGGTCAGTCCTAGAGGAGATCAACCCTGACTGCTCCTTAGAAGGCCAGATCCTGAAGAGGAAACTCAAATCCTTTGACCACCTAATAAGAAGGAAGGACTCACTGGAGAAGAGCCGAATGCTGGGAACGATTGAGGGCAAAAAAAAGAAAGGGGCGACAGAGAACGAGGTGGCTGGATGGGGTCACTGAGGCAGTCGGTATGAGCTTAAATGGACTCCAGAGGATGGTAGAGGAGAGGAAGGCCTAGAGGAACCTTGTCCATGAGGTCACAATGGGTCGGACACGACTTCGCAACTAACAACAATATCAGCCAAAGAAGCTTAAATATGACTTTTTCATTCTCTTTTTTTTTCTGGCATAGGCCAGACGGAGAACCAGTTTAGTGTCATAGTTAAAGTACCAGACTAGAAACCAAAAGATCATGAGTTATAGTCCCATCCTAGACACAAAGCCAGCTGAGTGACCTTGGGGGGCCGGACACTTTCTTTCAGCCCTAAAAAGGAAGAAGTGGCGATTTTTAAAAAACAAAATCTTGCCACGAAAACGGCAGAGATGTGTCCAGGGGGTTGCCAAAAGTCAACACCGACTCGAAGGAACCGAATAAAATAAAAAGAAATGATCTTAATGCGTTGGAGATGCGAGATTCATTCCAGGCCTTGACGTTGTTCCCCGCTTTGATCAAACCAAATGCCATTTTTCTCCTTCCTGCCTCCAAATCTTAATGCTGCATACCATGTAATATCCAAGGATTCTGAGAATCATCTTGTGTTCTTGCTGCATTGACTTTTTTTTTGTTCTTTCTGAGCATCAATAGATGTACAGAAGGGAACATTTTGTTCAGCTTGGGCAGTTTTTCTTACCTTTTTGTGTCAAGCAACACTGCCCCAAAGCCTTCTCTTTTTTTATTAAATAAAACCCTCGACGTTATAACAGATTTATCTTTGATGCCACCCAATAGCCTTTTGTCCAAAATACATGCAGTCTTCAATTTACGACAGTTCGCTTGGTTCAAAGTTACAACTGAAAATATTTATGACGATTGCGATCCCCTTTTATGAGCCAAGTCAATGGGAAATCTTTGATGATGAGGGGACTGGAGACTAAAACATATGAAGAACGGTTGCAGGAATTGGGTATGTTTAGCTTAAGAGAAAGAAGGACTAGGGGAGACATGATAGCAGTGTTCCAATATCTCAGGGGTTGCCACAAAGAAGAGGGAGTCAAACTATTCTCCAAGGCACCTGAGGGTAGAACAAGAAGCAATGGGTGGAAACTAATCAAGGAGAGAAGCAACTTAGAACTGAGGAGAAACTTCCTGACAGTTAGAACAATTAATCAGTGGAACAGCTTGCCTCCAGAAGTTGTGAATGCCCCAACACTGGAAGTCTTTAAGAAGATGTTGGATAGCTATTTGTCTGAAACGGTATAGGGTTTCCTGCCTAGGCAGGGGGTTGGACTAGAAGACCTCCAAGGTCCCTTCCAACTCTACTATTGTATTGTATTGTATTGTATTGAAAGCCAGATTTACCTAACAACCATGTTTCCAACTTCCCTTAACCATTGCGGCAAGAAAAGTTGTAAAATGGGGCAAACCCCCTTCGCAAATGTTTTCACTTAGCAACATGCGGTCGTAACTCGAGGCCTGCCTGTATCTGAGCTAGGTGGTTTTCTTGCAGACATTTCATTACCAAAACGGGTAATATCATGCTTTGCTTTCCTAGGCTTGCTTATGTCGCAGGACGTGAAGGGCACATGTTAAAGGTTTTATCCTACATCAGCGTTAAACGTTTAACACCTGCGCCCGCTGTTATCTTTTACGTAAGTATGGTATCTCAAATAGCCAAATAACATTTCAAGCTTCCAACAAAAAAATCTTATCAAATTTGGCTCTATCATTTAATTTTAATAGAATAAGTATTGATATGGGATCTCCTGCTTGGGTGGGGAGGTTGGACTAGACGACCTCTAAGGTCCCTTCCCAGTCTGTTAATCTGTATAAATCTTGGCAACTCCTTCCTCTAACCCAGTGTTTCTCAATCTTGGCAACTTGAAGATGTCTGGACTTTAACTCCAAGAATTCCCCAGCCAGCATTCGCTGGCTGGGGAATTCTTGGAGTTGAAGTCCAGACATCTTCAAGTTGCCAAGATTGAGAAACACTGCTCTAACCCATCTTTCTGTTTTCTTCCGTCTTTCAGGGTACAGTAGCATTTTTTTATGTCCTCCCAGGAGACATCAATACCCTCATTAACTACTTCAGCTTTGCAGTCTGGCTCTTCTATGGCTTAACTGTCTTGGGGCTGATTGTTATGCGCTATACCAGAAGAGATCTTAAAAGGCCTATCAAAGTAAGTATCAACCCAGAAGAGGGTCCTCCTACAATCGAAGAAGCGTTTCATTGGGCAACCCCAATTTCTTGCCTCCTTGCCTCTTGCAAACAAGAGATGGGAAACCTGACTCCTAAAGGTTACTGGGTCACCATTCCCTTACCGCCTCAGCCAACAGGAAGGGATGCTGATGTCAGGGTTCCAAAGAGCATCCAAAAATAAGGCACGGTATTGCTCAAAGTCCCAATTTATTAAAGCGAGCCATGTTGGCACATCTGGGAAAACACGAATCTGAAAGCTTCCCGGTTTTCTCCACCCAGTTGAAAGTTCAAGATCTTGTCCCCACACCCACAAGTCCATCCCATGGTTCAAACTTCCACTGCCATGCTGGCAGCTTCCACCCATCCAGTTCTGGTCAGATGCAAAGACAAAGGATAACCTTGGGTTTTTAGAAAGAATTTTGTTATGGCTACATAGCATCTAACCCTGTACAATCCCCCTTACCATTTTTCCACAATAGAAAAAGGCATAGTAGAATAATAGAAAGTGTGGCAGGCCAAAGACCCAAGAGAAATATGGCTGCAGGCAACATCTGGAGGATGGTAATAGGAATTAGACTTATATACCACTTTACAGTGCTTTTACAGCCCTCTCTAAGTGATTTGCAGAGTCAGCCTATGCCCCCCAACAATCTGGCTCATTTTACCCACCTCGGAAGGATGAAAGGCTGAGTCAACCTTGAGCTTGGTGAGATTTGAACTGCCAAATTGCAGGCAGCCGGCAGGCAGCAGAAGTAGCCTGCAGTACTGCACTCTAACCGCTGTGCCACTGCGGCTCAGGAACATAAGCTTTGCAATCCAGCTTATCAATATAGCGTTGAGAAAATCACGCTGGCATCTTCCAGCTTTCTGGAATGGACTGCAGCTTTGCAAGCATTCACTGCTTGTGCTTTTGATATTTTGCGGTTCCAATATTTGAGGGGCTGTCACAAAGAAGTAGGGGTGTGTGTGTGTGCCAACCTACTTTTTCCAAAGTCCTAGAAGGCAAGAAACTATGGATGGAAATTAATCAAGGAGAGAAGCAGGTGTCGGCAGCTCTAAACACTCAAAGAGCCACAAAGGTCCTAACCGGAAGGCCCCCATTCAATTCTGGAACCAACCGGAAGTCCGGTTCCCCCACCATAGAGTCTCCTCCCAGCGTGGCATCCTTTTTCCTCTACCTGTCCTAACTGAAGGCCCTATCAATTGGTGACAGGGAGCCACAGCAGAGGGATGAAAGAGCCACATGTGGCTCCAGAGCCGGGGGTTGCCGACCCCTGAACTAGAAGAAGTCCCTTCCAACTCGGTTATTCTGCTATTATTCTGATCTCAACTGATCTCACCAGACGCATCCCTTTGGCTAGTCATCTGCAGTTCAACATATAGGCCTCCGACCAGGGTTTACGCTGAAGAAAAATTATTCTTCCTGATAACTTTGCCGAAAATGGAAAGCGAGGTTTGAAACATGTGATAAATATGACCATCAATAAAGAAGTACAAATTCTCTAGCCACGTATGCCCTGCAAATGAAGACTTGGGCTACGCTTACTCGTGGTCTCTTTTAAGCATTGTTGGATCACCAACATTCTTTTGGGGAATCTGTGCTGCTCGGCACTGGGAAGTGGTGAAATTCAAAAAAAATTTACTACCTGTTCTGCGAGCGTGGCTTCGTGAGCGTGGTAGGGGACTGCAAAATCTCCATTCCACCCCACTCTAGGGCCAGCCAGAGGTGGTATTTGGCGGTTCTCCGAACTACTCAAAATGTCCGCTACCGGTTCTCCAGAACCTGCCAGAACCTGCTGAATTTCACCCCTGGCACTGAGTATCTTCTCAATATTCTAAGGAACGTGTATGGGGTTGAAATTGACTCCTATGCTCCCTTCTTCGTAAAAGAAGTCGCCAAGCTAAACACAGATAGGATCGGGTATTAAGTTCACAAGGAACAAATTGCTCCAAGTTGACGGAATAAAGAGACCAACTTTGCTATTTTCAGTTAGAAATGAGAGGGTTATTTAGCTGTGTCAGTTACGTCTAATTACACAACCGCCTTTTTTTCTTTCTCCTACAGATACCACTGGTTATCCCTTTTATTGTAGTGCTAGTGGCTATCGTTCTGGTTTTGGCGCCTATTATCAGTGAGCCTGAGTTTGCATATTTGTACTGTGCCCTATTTATTTTTAGCGGACTTATCTTTTACCTTCTTTTCGTCCACTATAAGTTTGCCTGGGCTCAAAAAATCTCAGGTAAGTACATGGTTTTTTTTTTTACGTGGATGGTTTCCACCTAAAAAGGGGGACAGATTTCCTTTAAGAAAACAAAGTAAAGTTTGGCCCATTTTCCTGTTCCCAAGGATGCAATAAAATGAATGCAATCCTTAAAATATTCATTAAAAGAGGTGATAGGGATGAAGGGAACTGAGCAAAGCGAGAGCATCAATAAAGCGATGAAAGTTAAATCAGCTTTGGAACTACCGAAGAATGGAGGTCTAAAAATAAACCTCACTAAAGTTTACTGCAAATGGAAGCCAATGGAGAACCATTAGCAAGTCTGCTAGGTTCTGAAATCCAAATAAAAGTGGATTTTGCATCCAATTGCCAGCTTTTCTTTCCCTAAAACTTCATTTATGCACTGATGATGTTACCTGGTTGGATAACAAAACCTTTGTTAAAAAAAAAAACAACCAAGCTGAGAGCACCAAACTCCTCATTTTAACCTTGGGCTACAAATATTCTCCTTTATGGGTACATCATTTATGGATGCAAGCACAGAAGTCTTTAAAAAAAAAAAGCATCGTAGAAATCTTAATTCAACATTTTTACAATCTTTTTCCTAGAATAGGAAAAATTATTTGGGATTCCGACTTCTTACTTTGGAATATTTATGAACTTTCCTTATTTTTTTAAACTGGTGGCACTTGTGGGTATCTGCTTACAAACGTTTGCTTCGTCAATGGAATTTGCAAAGTTAGATACGTGATGGGATGAAGTCCGATTTGTTGTTGTTTTTTTTATAATGATAACCTCCGAAAGTATTCCTTCACATGTATCAAAGATCAAGAATTATGCTCCTGAAATACCAGGCAACAAGGCATCTTTAGGCCTCTGCTGGTTAGTTACTATGCGAAGAAGTGATGACTTGTAATCTCATTCTTTTAAAATGGTTTAAGTCGGGACTTAATTTTGTTAAAAGGCTTTATGCTGAATTAAAAAGCATACCATGGAACTGAGTTTCAGTGGAACAAAATGCTTCTCTACTAATGGGGTAATTTTTATGGGGTGGTGGTCATTGAGTCTGGAATCAGCGGACAGTGAAGTTGGGAAGAAAATTACATTGAGTTTTAGTTTAAAACAGATCAGATCAGCATTTACACCCGCTGCTAACTTCATACAGACAGCAATATACTGTTAATGTAGATTGCTGGGGACACAAGGATTTGTGAAAAGATATCTAAATAGATCTTGTTAGCTTGATCGCAACCAGGCTCATGCAGTCAACCCTTACTGGAAACTTCTCCAGAAAAGGAAAAAATATTAAATTAATAGAATATCTGTAACTCTGATAACCTCTTTATTTCAGAGCCCATCACCATGCATCTTCAAATGCTGCTGGAAGTCGTCCCACCAGAAGAAGTTACTGAATGAAAAAAAAAGATCCTATTTTTCCTTCTGAAACAGGACAGAAACCGGATCCTCAAACTAGCTCAATTTTGCCAAGCAAAATTTAGTGCTGGTGGGTTTACGGAATACGCACGACAGTAAAAATCTTACAATACGTATGAAACAGCAAAGATCTTAACAAAGATTTTTTGTTTCATATTACCGAGAAAGGGAGTCATTTTTTTTTTGCATCAGTTACAATTTTAAGATTTATAGCCAAGCGTGGAAAAAAATCAAGAAAAGAAACTGGGAGATTCCACTACTACATTCAAAATGAAAAGCATTTTAACAACTAAGGATTACCTTTTGGGAAATCTCTTAGGACAAGGCGTCTGACAGACCCGTTAACCAACGCAACAGAAGATGCCAACGCCTGCATCAGATAGGATAGAGAGCCATATCCAGATGGCAAGGAGATGCAAGAAGGATGAAGATGAACTGTTTACCTCTCAAACCCGAGGAAGTTAACAAATCTATCCTTGGCCTCAAGAGAGCTTGAGACAGTGCTGTGCTTTCTCTGTACTTAAAGCATTTTGCAAAATCAGTGCATGGGATAATAGGAGCTTTATTGGCCTGGCATGAGATCTAATCCTCACGGCCTAGATAGGAATTGTCTACGTTTTTCCTCCTCCGACACCCAAGTCTGTGTTTTCATTCCTGTGGAGCTTTAACTATGAGGTTGATGATGCAGACTGTTGCCTTCTGCACTGTTCAACGTTGGATGTTTAAGAAACAAGGAGGACAACTGCATCACACCCCAAAATCTAATTACCAAAGTACAATTGGAAGACAACAAAGGAGTTTGTAGCATTTTTTAAAAGACTGGTGAGATTTACTAACTGCAATTTTGAAAATCTGTTAGGATGTCACTCCCCCAAACATGCAGGAACAGTATATCATTTTCTTTTTAGGAAATACCAAGTATGGGAAAACCCAGGGCCATATGATAGTTGGGAGATCACAGACTTTTTACCGTTACTGAATATTAGCTTTTGAAAATTATTCAGGGGCTTTTATAAAAATCTGAGGTGCTCTCTTTCAGAACTGGTCCTTTTCAATATTAGCCTCTGGGACTATTTTGACTCTAGCAGTTTCAAGTCACAAATAATAACAAGATTTTACAAAACAGTGGTTATTCATTTTAAATTTTAATGAACACTTCTTTTTTTCTCAGAAAGACAACTAACGGTCAACAGGACCAATATTTATTCAGAGAAGGATCAAGTATCTGACTTATCTGAATGCAGAATTATAAACAGGTTGTTTGTAGATTTGTGCTTCCTTTATTGTTTTGATAAACTTTGCACAGCTATAAAACTAGAACAATTGGATTGTACAGTAATATGTTTTCAGACAACTGGCTTATATATTCTAACATAATTTCTCAACCTTGATAACTTTGCTGGCTGAGGAATTTTGGGAGTTGAAGTCCATACATCTTAAATTTGCCTGGGTTGAGAAACACACTTCTAATGAATGTGGGGTATGTGAAGAATTCCTGAGAATAATAAAAACCTTTGACCTTAGCCCACAAACATATACTACAGCGCTCTATGTCAATAACATTTTGCAAAAGTTACCATTCTGTATAAGTTGCATTTATAATTACAGGTTTTCTGTATTCAGATTTTTCCATGTTAACATTTCAAGAAATTATGTTTTATTTTCTTCCTCTTGAGGAAGAAATATGTGATGCTTTGGTTGACACAGCTGATATATTGCAATACCACAATATATACACCTGAAAGCAAAACCAGGTATTTGAATGTTTTCTGAAACTTAAACACAAAACTTAATATTGTGAAAAAGGAACCAAAAGTTATTCTTTTATAATGTTACATGACTGCTTTACCTCTCACAAAGAATTACCTCATCATATCAATTCGACTGAATTAACATTATCCATTTTAAGCACCCTAAGAACCGAGTTACAATAAAGGATCGGCCTATCCCGTTAGCAGCATGAAGCATTACAAAAACTCTCCGATTATATTGTTTTGTTTTGTTTTTAAAAAAGTAAGATTTAAAAAAAAACCAGCTTTCTTTGAGAAGTGTTTTGGTATAACTGCAACCGAAAAGCAATTTTCAATATTGTATCTGACCTGGTCTAATTGTTAAATTTGATATAACTATCAACTTGTATATCAAATTAAATTTCACTCAAATTTGTTAAGATTCATTTGCAACGAGCATACTTAGAATTATAACCGTCAATAAGCAGCAAATGCGGCACCCCACAGAAGTCCTGTTGTCAACATTTTTAATAAAATGCTGGGGCTGTATCACTATGAAAAAGGTATCTGATGCACTTGCAAGGGGTTTTGCACTATCTATTTTAGATGCTTTAACCTTGTAGGGGATCAAAGTCTAAAGCCCAAGATATAATTAACAAGAGGATGAATCACTCTCTGAATCACTATCTTTTGAAGATTCGTCCTCCTCCTCTTCTTCTTCGTCACATACCTCTATAGGAATCTGATACACTTTCTTAGGACTTGATCCTGATAGAGAAAATCACATTGTTATTATACAAATGGATGAATACAGACTTTTAAAGAATGCATTTATAAGCCAGCTTCCAACTTTACCATGAAATACACAGTGTATTCTGCAAACAGATCCCTGCATTAGTAGTATGCAGGCGTGAACTGGCCCGTCTCTCGATTGAGCTCTATGGGCAAGATACACAGGCTCATGGAAGAGACCCATCCAATCTAATTACAGGCCGTCCTCAACTTACAACCTTTTGCTGTGGATACATGTCTTCTCCCCTGAGCAGTTTGCAAAAAGTACAGAAGTGATTCCCATCCCTTTAGATGTGAAGATACAGGAAATAAAACAGTGAACTGCTTACCTACACGGAACGGGCTTCTTTCCTCATTATCATCCAAGTAATCAAAGTCAAAAGACACATGATGGTTCTGTTGGCAAATATTTTAAACGCCTCATTATATCATGCAAATGCTTTAAAAGGTAAAGGTTCCCCTCGCACATATGTGCTAGTCGTTCCAGACTCTAAGGGGCGGTGCTCATCGCCTTTTCAAAGCCGAAGAGCCAGCGCTGTCCGAAGACATCTCTGTGGTCATGTGGCCGGCGTGACTAACCGCCAAAGGCCCACGGAATGCTGTTATTTTCCCACCAAAGTTGATTCCTATTTTTCTACTTGCATTTTTTACGTGCTTTTGAACGGCTAGGTTGGCAGAAGCTGGGACAAGTAACGGGAGCTCACTCCATTACACAGCATTAGGGATTCAAACTGCCAAATTGACGACATTTCTGATCGACAATCTCAGTGTCTTAGCCACTGAGCCACTGCATCAAATGCTTTATTTTTTATTATTTTTTTTACTATTTACAACTCACTTTCTCTTTTAGCAAGTTGCCCCAAGGTTCCTTCTTCACTTTTACAAGGAGCAGGGTGGGTTCGTTGCCCTTAAGTACGCAGGTTGATTTCTCTCTGAGGATGCTTCTCTGCAGCTCCAGGTCGGCCAAATAAAACTTGCCATTTGCTGAAGCGCTGCACAAATGTTACAATTAAGTTTGTCAGAGAGCGATAAATCCATGCATCGAAAAGGTTTTGTCCATACAAATCAATCTACCTGAAAGTGATCCTCTGTTCAAAAATCCTGCAGTCGTAATTACTGATGTTTTGCAATTTTATCTTCACGACAACAGCATCTTCCTTGTCAAACCATTTAATTGTTGGATGGAAGCTGAAACGTTAAAACAGTGGGTTAAAGTGGAGTTTTAAAATATGAATCCTGCTTATATAGGAAGTTAGATGAGGTACTCATGAAGTAACTTCAGCTTATGAGCAGTGTTTGTTACTCTTCCATGAAATCATCTACATAAAGTTGGTCTATTCTGCCCCTCCCCATCTCCAAATCAGCAAAACAAAGCATCCAACTGAAAAGCTGAATATTTATTCATTGACTGAGTTCTTGGCCATGACCCCAATCCAACAGTTGAACTAAGCTACGGTACCAGTTAGATATGTAATTGCATTTTGCATAGATGTAACTGTTCAAATTTCACATTATAAAACTAAAAATAAATATGCCCTGAAAGAAGATACAGTGCCATTAAGTAGGGCAAAAACATTTTAAGGAAAAAATAATTATGTATTGAAATTGGAAGAGTAAAATAAATATACATACATACATTTAAATCCCATGTGTAGAAAAATAAACATTATTTGAATCCAGAGCCACACAGCTTTGTTAATCCACGATACACATGTGGATATGTAAAAACAAGAAACAATATGGATTATGCCTGAAGCAAAAAAAGAAATCACTTTTGGGGAAGTTGGTGTGTGTGTGTGTGTATGTCTTCGTCTGCTTCCATAATTTTTTCTGGAAATAATTTTGCTGTGATACTGCCTCTCATTTCAAAAAGCATTTTGTAGTTATCTGAAAAATATGTGATTTACATGTCAAATCAGATACTTTCCACTCAATGCTCAAACAACCCTAACTTTGGACTTTCTCTGAGAAGTTTTAAAACTTGGAGATCTTCCAGGAGAATCCCTTCTAAAAGCATCCCTTTGAACCCCAGGACAGACAAGGAAAGAGCAAGAAAAACATTACTCTCCACCCTGCCGTGTAGAACTAAGGCACATATAAGTCCCATCAAATAAAGGTTGATACCATTTAGGCGAAGTCTGTGGATTGTCTTCGTTGTTCTTATTTTGCACCGTTTCATCTACATTAAGAAATCAAACAAGTTAAATTCGCGTGGTATCTCTCTTTACCAGATTTCAATGGACATAAAACTGAACACCATGTTCCAACTGCATTTAATTAATTAGAAAGGTTGTTTCAAGGTAAAGCTATCTCACAGAACAAAAATACTCCTAATCTCAGTGTATTTCAAATGGCAATCATCAGCACTAATATCGCTGAAGCATATTCAAGGACTGAACAGCAAACCACATTTCTCAGAAAGTAGGCCTTGCTGGGTACTAGAAATTTCAAAAACACCGTCATGAAGCAAAAAAAAACCAAGCAAAATTTGCCTATCTTTTTAATTAATCCTCTGTAGTCTTACCATTAGGGATCATAATTTTTCACAGAACATAAAATAATAGGGTTAGAATGGTCCTTGGAGATCTTCTAGACCAGTGGTCACTATCCGGTGGACCGCAGAAAATTATTTGCATTTTTTATATTGCACTAAATACTATTTATCTTTTTAAAAAATTCATATAAGTGGTCCGTGGGATTTAAAATTATGAATTTAGTGGTCCCTGAGGTCTGAAAGATTGGTGACCCCTGTTCTAGACCAACCTCCTGCTCAAGCAGGAGATTCTGTATCTGTTTTTCCTGTTTTTCAGAACAAAACAATAGAACAAAATTCCTCCTACGGATATTTATTATATTCCAGGGGTGTCCAAACTTGGGAACTTTAAGACTTGTGGACTTCAACTCCCAGAATTCCCCAGCCATGCTGGCTGGGGAATTCTGGGAGTTGAAGTCCACAAGTCTTAAAGTTCCCAAGTTTGGACACCCCTGGTTTATTCCATCGTACTTACTACAATGATTTTCTAAAGATACTTGAGAATAACCATCATGAATGATATCTTGGCCGTGTTGCAATTTCTGTACAACGGGCGGGGCCTGTTTATCTGAGGCCTCTGAACTCAGAGTTGCAGGCTTGCAGAGATTCTGTTCAACAAATTCAACCTTCTCCTTTCTTCCATCCGTGGGGGGAGGTGGCCTGAAATGGAGAGAGAATTTCATGGCCAAAAGGATGGATCGACAGTTTTCAGCCAAGAGAAAACCGATTTAGCTTCGAACAATATATATTTTAAAATTCTAAGATCCTTTTATTTTTTCATTTTTGCTAATGCCAAAGCATCACCTGTCTTCTATTTTGTTGCTAGCGACAGGCGAAGGCAGCAACCTAAAAGAGACTCTTTTATCTAATAGGCCAAAAACATTTTGCTAGAAAAGGGTTGGAAGGGGAAGAGCTCATTCTTGATTCTTTGCCACCCTCTAGTGGGTAGTAAGGTTTAGATGTTTGTGGAAAATGTAGGCAGGACTAGAGCTTTCTGGTAGAAAAATGGAAAGGTGGAGCTTTGAGCACCTCTGCTCTGAGAAGGGAGGAAAGATGATTGATAGCAGAAGGTCTCACATCGCATTTTCTCCCTTGATTTGGGTCCACCATACTTTCATTTGTGTGCTCAAAAGAAGTGTTGCTCTCCTCTTTATGAAGTGATATGAAAAGTCTAAGAGCAACACAGGGGAGAAGAGGCTGAGGAGATTTCACAAACTACCTCAAAGCAAAGACTTTAATGAAACAGTTCCCTATAATGTGAGCAAACAAATAAGTCTTTGAAACAGAAGAACAAACAAAGGATGCTTTCAAGTCTAAAGCTATCGTTCCTAAAGTTCTAAAGCTATCAGGGTTCTTGACCTATTAATATATTCAAGTTTCTAGGTTCTATCATATCTCAGGACTTAAAATGGACACCTAACATAAAAAACGTCATCAAAAAAGCACAACAAAGAATGTTCTTTCTGAGTCAATTCAGAAAGCTCAGATGAGCCTGTCATCTGCACCTCCATAACTGTCTGGCTTGGCTCTGCAACCCAACAAGACAGACAGACTTCAACCGATAATTAGAATTGCAGAAAAAACCATTGCTACCAACCTGCCTTCCATTGAGGACCTGTACACTGCATGAGTCAAAGAGAGGGCTGTGAAAATACCTACAGACCCCTTGCATCCTGGACATAAATTGTTTCAACTCCTACCCTCAAAACGACACTATAGGGCACTGCACACCAGAACAACTAGACACAAGGACAGTTTTTCCCCGAATGCCATCACTCTGCTTAACAACTAATTCCCACAACACTGTCAAAATATTCACTAAGGCTGCATTACTATTATTCTCCTCCTCCTTCCTAGTACCTATCTCTTCCCACTTATGACTATAACCATGTTGCTTGTATCTTTCAATTTATGTATATTGTTTTTATTTGTTTCCTAGTACGTTTGGATTGCTTATTAGTAACCTATGACTATCACTAAGTATTGTATCTTTTTATTCTTGATGAATGTATTTTATTCTCCTTATGTACCCTGACAGCATATACACCAAAGACAGATTCCTCGTGTGTTCAATCACACTTGGCCAATAAAGAATTCTATTCTATTCTTATAAAATAAAAATGCCCTTTGATGTTTTCTTCACACAAGGACTGTGCTTGTTATTATGCCGGCCAAGGTGTGTGCCACCAACGGTGGGTGGCTGGTAGGAAACCCATAGCTGTATTTGCAGAGCTGGGGGAGTGCCGTATCCTTACTCCTTTGTGTCTGGAGTAACCTAATGTCAACCATGCATTCAAGGGACTACTTATTTCCTGAAACAGACAGATCCACATACATCAGAGCTATAAATATCCAACTTAACTTCATGAATTTTACCCTTCTTCCTACTTCCCACAATCATTAGAATATTATAGGACATGAAACTATATACCAACATAGTTCTTTAACCAGAATGTTCTCAACATGATTCAGTTTAATCATCATCCAGTTTTGAGTGCATGCAGCCAGGAATTATCCATAAAATATATCTTACAATGTAGGTGCCTCTTTTTTCTCATGGGGCATTTCAGTCTCATTAAATAATTTCTCAAGTTCCTGTATATGCTCAGGATTGTCTACTCCCAATCCAGTAGATAGGATTTCAGAGCGAATATTATATTCGTTGATTGAAGTTTTCAGGTCTTGAAGTTTAGTGACTCGAATCTAAAATTTAAAATGACAAACAAGTGACATTTATTCTTTTGCAGACTTCTTCTTCTTTGCGGCTCCAAACGGTTGCTTGATTCTTGCTCCTACTTATGACCACAATCTCATCCTTTTATTGTTTTATCCATTCTCTTAGAAGATGGTCATCAACCAAGACTGCATTTTAAATTTTGGACATTTCTAAACCCAGTCAGATCTTACTGTCCTTCTCTTGGTTCTAAGATTTAAGCTTCAAGTAGATGTAAAAAACAAAACAAAAAGAAAGCAAAATTTTGTCGAAAATTAGAATTACAAGGTACTGATCACATCTATTACCCAGAAGAAACTACCTGTTCACTCTAATTTCAAAACCTGGGAGTACTTTCAGAACAGGTACCTGACTTATAACCATTCATTAAGTGATTTGTTTGAAGTTACAGCAACACTGATAAAAGTGACTTGCAACCAGTCCTTGCACTTATAATTACTGCAGCATCCCACCCTCCCATCAATGGGATCGAAATTTGGGTGTGCTTGGCAACCATCCCATATTTACAACGTTCCAGAGTCACGTGGTTGCCATTTGTGACCTTCCCAGCTGTCTTCCAACAAGCAAAGTCGATAGGAGAAGCTGGATTTCCTCAACAATCACTTGATTCATTCAATGGCAACTGCAGTGGTTCACTTCCACGTGGCCAAAGGGGGAAAAAAAAGTTGTAAAATCATTGCGTTAGCAATGGAAATTCTGGCCCCAATTCTGGTCATAAGTCGAGGGCTACATCTATTACAGATAGTCCTCGACTTACAACAGTTCGGTTAGCGACTGTTCAAAGTTACAACAGCACTAAAAAACGGGACAACCGCAGTGATTCACTTAACAAATGGGGCAAGAAAAGTCGTAAAACGGGGCAAAGTCCGTGTAACAAGTGTTTCACTTAACAATGTAAATTTTGGGGCTCAATTGTGGTCATACCTCGAAGACTACCTGCATTTTCAAAGAAAGGAAATAAGGAACAGTTGAATTCTGCATTACATACCACTGGATCTACCCAAATTGTATTTCCCAAGATAAGTGCTATTTTTGCTTCATGAGGTTTCCCTCTGATTTTGTCATTAATGTGTCTAGATACCTAAACAAAAAACAAAGACAATCTTCAGAAAAGAGACAATGTTCCTTTTCAATGACTACAGCATTCTTTTTAAGAGAAGCTTACCGAAGGAGTGTAGCGTAGCCTAGGGCAAGCAATTATACGAATAGGTGCCTATTAAATACATTAATTAACTAACTCATAAAGATTGAGTGCATCCCATTGTTTGGCACAATGAAAGAATTAAAACTAAATTTTAGGAGGGGGATTTGTTGTTTCTTGTTTAAAATCAGGCATTAGGCACTAGTTAGCGTGATAGTTCATCCAAACATCTGGAGAAGATTATATTTGGGATTATTAAGAAAAAAATACTGTTTGCAAAGACCAAAAAACTAAATGAAACCAACTCCAAATTTTGGGAACTTACTTTTGGGTGCCATTCTGCTTCATTATCAATGGGTTTAACCCTACAAACGATGAATTCCACAGCCTGAGGAGGCAGCGTTCGAAAGTGTTCCGGTAAACTAAGCAAGTGATGATTTTGAACAGAGCCAGTCCTTCCTTCATCTATGTACTTGATGTGGACGTTGTAAAGCACACTGGGGGCTTCTTTTTGCTCCACGTCTAGCGCTTGGACCCTTTAAGAGAACGCGGGGAAAGGGCACCAGGAAATTCCAACTATTAAAACATACACATTAGCCTTTTATGTACTTGTACAACCTACCAGAGTGTGTAATTCAGTGCAACAAATAAACTGTGCATTCAGTTCATATTCCCTATGCTTACGATCATCTTTGGCCAGTCAAGATTCTAATGCTCAAACTCCCCTGTTTGGGGAGATAACTTTCTTCTTCTTGTGCGATATCTGTCATCGGACGTTGGTGATCATGTTGGCGATGTTATTTTTATCAACAGCCGCACCAAAATGTGCTGTTGAGTTTTGTCCAAACCAGTCAAACCTTAGGTTTGAAGCCATGATGTTCTTCTTCTGCCTGGACCTCATTTGCCTTCAATCTTTCCTTGGAGGATTAAGTGAAGCATGCCGTATTTTTCTGGGTACTGTATCACATGCCCAAAATATTCTAGCTTTCACTTCTTTGTGGTTTTGATGATTTCCCTTGGCTTCCCCAGTCGGCTTGGAGCAGAATTTCCTATAGCCCACAAGGAGGTTGGCTATCCCTGCACAGCGCCTACATATGGTCCCTTTGTTACCCTAGCAGTAACAGAATTAGGCAAAACAGACACCCCACAACAGACCAAGAGTGAGTCTAAGGGCACAGTGCTGTTCAGAGAAACAGCCTTGTCCACTTCTATTTCTAATTTAGACTATCACTCTACCAGTCATTACACAGAGAATCCTGATTGTGTCCATTCATTTAATGACCGTTGTGGAAATTGTAGTAGTGCTAAAAAAATATATGGAGGTACACCTGGTCGCTGAAGTTCCAGCCATTGCACACACACACACACACGGATTGGAATCTGGGTGCTCTGCTCACAATTGTGACGTTGCAGGGAGCTTCAGTCACATGATCACTATTTGCAACCTGGCCATCTTCCTACAAGCAAAGTCTATGGGGAAGCTGGAAGGGAAATTTGCAAATTGCTCCGGTAAGTTTCGCCTGCTTTCTCTCTGCAGCTTCTACCTGTCCTCCTGCAACTGCATCAGTTCTACCCTGGCCTCCCGCAGCCTGTGGCACCCCTCCCCTCCCCCGAGTCCTTATCTAGGACTCCTGCACCTCTTAACACTCGTCACATTTTGAAATTATGATCGCAGCTGGGACTGCTGTTGCCACCTGGTGTGGTCCTTTGGCACTGTGCTTTATGACTGCATTGCTTGGTGACAGCTAAATTAATTTATTTCTACATGCCACAAGTAGCCTACCTGTGGAAAGAATTTTCTTCCCGCAGTCCATACACTGCCAGTTTTTCCACCTTGTCAACCGGGGTACAATTATTTGATTCCTGATAATAATCCTTTAGCTCTGTCTCAAGAGTTGTGTAGGGATTACCCCATTTCCCTACCACACGGCCTAAGTAGTTTGTGGCATCCACAATAAAAAGAGGCAGTATCTGAAAATAGAAAATGCACGTAAAAATTTCCTGGAAGTCAACAAAGGAAGATTTCTATCAGTAATTATTATTTACTGTAAATGCCCATTAAAAATGCATCTGTTTTAACTGTTTTCTCACCGTTCTCTTTCTTATACAAGGATTTTTTTGGCGGGGGAGGGGAGCTGGCACCCAAAGAATAGGAAAATGAAGCAATTCTGCAAGATCTTCCCAAATAATATTAAGACATGGTGCAGTTGGGATGACATCCAGCTGCGGAGAGAGGCATAGTGGGATCAAGACGACCCAGCAGGAAAAGTGTTTTCTGTGAGAAAGTTGGAACAAGCTTCCTGTTCTGATCCACAAGGCTATTTTAAATATTTAGAAACGGAAGGTGTTTTACGGACTCACTGTTATAATTCCACCTGTTTGCAGAGCTTCGTCAACTGCTTTTGAAGGCACATCAATTTGAAGGTTAATGCGATGGCGATCGGGACAGCGTTTCTTATTTCTGTATGATCGTAAGGAGACAGAATTAAAATAACAAATGAATACTAGGGTAGCAATTCCAAAAGATTGCACTGTTTGGAATCACAGAATAAAGCAAGCAGTTACGGAAGAGGAATCTATACAATCACTGCTCGCATGGAGAACGCAGGGGCAGAAACATCTACAAAACGATCATTTACAAACCTGTCACTGGAGCAACACAGATTGCTATGATGAATAAATCAAAGGTTCTGTAAATCCCAAATGAGAGACACAAAGAGGGTGTCCCTGCATTCCGGAATGATTCACTAAAGGAATCAAGCAAAAGGCTCCATCGTGGTGATTCAGCACATGTTTTGTATGGAGCCTTGTCCAATGTGAAAGATCAGATGTAGCTGCGACAAATCCATGATTTGATGCTGCTCTTCTCCATTCCTTCACAAGTTGTTTTGATAA
This sequence comes from Natrix helvetica, assembly GCF_964273705.1. NCBI lineage: Eukaryota > Metazoa > Chordata > Lepidosauria > Squamata > Natricidae > Natrix > Natrix helvetica. The sequence goes on from NC_138561.1 coordinate 14,264,918, forward strand.
AAAGCCAAATTTTATACTTCTTTCCTCTGTTACTTGAATGGATCAAGTGTTTCACATCGTCAAAGGATAATATAATGTGGACAGCAGCCAGAACAAGTCTCCGAAACTCCTCTCCTTAGATTACTTTCTGTATGTTTTGCTAAGTTATACCACTATAGCAGGAGAACGACCTGCTACACCTAACATGTATTAATATATTAATATTTATATATATGTATGTGTATGTATGTATGTATGTATGTCCATGACCTGGATGTCCAAGAATCTCCAAAGACCTAAAATGGCCTTGGCATTTCCTTACTTGCATGTTCCGTAGGACTTAATGGAAGAACACATTGGCTGCCTGCTTCTCTTTTCCTCTTTGGCTTCCAACACTCCCCTGGTAAAGTTGTACAAGTCAGAGGGGATGAAGGCTTCGGCCCGTTTCAAATAATGCAACACTCCAACTACATGGCAGGCATTTTTCTCTGTCAAGAGCAAGATGGATTTGGCTTTGCTCTGTTCTTTTCCCAGTGATGGACTCTTTGCAAGGAAGGGGGAAAAATGTCGGAAGGAGAGAAGAAGAGAGTGTTACATTGTGGGTTGGACAGAAGATTCCAGGCATAAATTAAAAATCTTTTTTAAAAATAATAATTAATAAGTAGAATTACTGGTAGAGCGAGAGGCTCAATGGCCACTGAAGGGTGCATTAGAGAGAAAAGAGGGAAAGGGGCAGGTGAGAACGTTTCTATTTTGAAATTGCAGAACTGTACGTCATGCTGACAAACAATTTATTAGGCTTAACTCAGACCTTTTCTACTGAATTCTGGAAGTTGGCGGAGAGGCCATGTAGGCGGGCACCAAAGATTCTTGGAGTTGGCGGAAAGCTGAAATGAATGACACGGGTTGCGTCCGTAAATTTTACAGCTGTCGTGCAGTCATCTGTTAAAACTGGAAACAAAAACCAGAAGATCCATAATGCAAAAGCCTCTTTTTACTTGCTGTCAAAAACGGAAAAGAAAATCCATATTTCTAGATATGTCTAGCTCACTTTATAATCATCACAAACCCTACAGGATTTTGTAAGCTTAGTTCTAACGTAAGGATTCATCTCGCCTCCTGATTCTAAAATTAAAGGAGTGTTCCTGTATAGTAGCTTTCAGACTAATAATTAGTTACTTGGGAGGAAACTACAAATCAGACAAACCACATCCTTTATAGGCAGGGACTAACCACCTGGAACAGGTAGACAAGATGGGTTAATAGAAGCATCGAGAATAAATACTGTTCTTACTAATTCATTTCTTGTTTTTTATTATACGATTAACTCCAGCCCTGAGGTTTAACGAGACAATCATAGCTGATCACAATCGAACTGACGCTGATCTTAATCTAAAATTGAAAAATCAATATACATAAAAATAGATGTACTGTATGTGTGTGTGTTCCAACATAACTCTGGAACGCGAGCAATTTCAACCAAACTTGGTACACAGATGTCTTACTCTCTGGAGACAAATACTGTGGGGATAATACCCCCCCCTGGGGGGGGTGTTCCTGTTAAGATGCAGCCTGTTGTGCCTTAAAATGGCTTCTACTGTACTGCCATAAAATGGCTTTTATTTTACAAAGCAGTGGAGTTGCCATGGTAATGGCTTCACTGTACTCCACAAGGGGGCTCCCTCCACCATTAGAAATTACATTTGGTCCGGTCATTTTCCTCCTATAAATAAATATTTGGACAAAGCCAGGTTATTGGCTAGTGCTTTATAAATTAGTCAATCAAACCATAAGTACGGAGCTAAATAATTGTTTTTTGAGAAAGAGCCTAGAGAAGATACTTACCCAATACAACATGGGTTCCAGGGCTGATGGTTTTGTTCCACTGCTCTACAATATAATCAGAATGAAATCCAATTCCCGGGTTCATTTTCAAGCAAAAGAGTGAAATGCTTTCTACTGCCTGATCGTAAAAATGAGGATGCAATCATGTCACATAACATGTTTTAAGCTCAGTTGACAGAAAATAACTGAGTCATATAATGCGATTCATTTATTTGGGTCGGGGAAGATGGGAGAGTCCATCCATTATTGCTTAGTTATCTATGACAGTTCCCTGAACGAACCGTGCTTAACATCTTTTCTTAACTTTGTTTAAATGTGGGGTCTAAAGCAGGGGCATCCAACCTTGGCAATTTTTAAGGAAGGAGATACCTTGTATACCATGTCTCTTTCTTCCAGAGAACCTGTAAAAATCATAGTCTTTTGAGCATCGGTAGGGGTAAAATCTAATGTTTGAAGTAGAGTAGAGATCCGGTCACACTCAAGGCAGAGCTGTACAACCTGAAATTACATATTATTCAGATGTGTTAGAATGGAAATCGTTCCTCATTTTAAAAACGCCTTTGAGCAAGTGATTTAGTGATGCAAACCTAACCCCTTCAGGATTATTTTCCTAAGCAGAAATCCACAATATTTTGTTATACACAGTCAAGGATCAAAAGATAGAAATCCCCAATGGTTCAGCTGACACTCAATTTGATCCTTTGTTCTGAGAGGACAATGCAGGTAAGTCCTCGACTTAACAACTGCCATTGAGCCTAAAACTTCTGTTGATAAGTGAAACATTTGCTAAGTGACTTTTGCCCCATTTTTTTATTTTTCTTGTCACAGTTCTTAAGTGAATCACTGCAGTTGTTAAGTTAGGAACACGGTTGTTAAATGAATTTGGCTTCTACGTTCTCTTCGATTGTCAGGACGCAAAAGGGGATCACATGACCCCAGGACACTGCAACCGTCATAAATATGAATCAGTTGCCAAGCATCTGAATTTGGATCACATGAGCTTGGGGATGCTGCAACAGTCATAAGGGTGAAAAACAATCATAAGTCACTGTTTTCAGTGCTGTTGTAACTTTGCACGGTCACTAACTGAATGGCTGTAAGTCAAGGGCTACCAGTAATGAATTTTAGAGATGCCATAACATATTTTCTTTCACAGAGGAAACTTTTCCCACCTGGATAGTCTTATATGCCATGAGCTGAGCAGCACAGAAATGTGATCATTTTTATGATTTAATTTGTATGCTTTTACCTGGATAACCAACACTCCAGAAGACAGGCTTAAGATACAGAAGGATCTTGACAACCTTGAACATTGGGCACTATCTAATAAAATGAAATTCAATGGTGAAAAGAGTAAGGTTCTACATTTAGGCAACAAAAACGAAATGCACAGGTACAGTGTAGGTGGTACCTTGCTCAATAGTAGTAACTGTGAGAGGGATCTTGGAGTCCTAGTGGACAACCATTTAAATATGAGCCAGCTGTGTGCAGCAGCTGCCAAAAAAGCCAACACAGTTCTAGGCTGCATCAACAGAGGGATAGAATCAAGATCATATGGAGTGTTAATACTACTTTATATTGCCTTGGTAAGTCCACACTTGGAATACGGCATTCAGTTTTGGTCGCAACAATGTAGAAAAGATGTGGAGACTCTAGAAAGAGTGCAGAGAAGAGCAACAAAGATGATTAGGGGGCTGGAGGCTAAAACAGATGAAGAATGGTTGCAGGAACTGGGTATGTCTAGGGGAGACGTGATAACAGTGTTCCAATATCTCAGGGGTTGCCACAAAGAAGAGGGAGTCAAACTATTCTCCAAGGCACCTGAGGATAGAACAAGAAGCAATGGATGAAAACTAATCAAGGAGAGAAGCAACTTAGAACTGAGAAGAAATTTCCTGAGAGTTAGAACAATGAATCAGTGGAACAGCTTGCCTCCAGAAGTTGTGAATGCCCCAACACTGGAAGTCTTTAAGATGTTGGATAGCCATTTGTCTGAAATGGTATAGGGTTTCCTGCCTAGGCAGGGGGTTGGACTAGAAGACCTCCAAGGTCCCTTCCAACTCTGCTATTGTATTGTATTACCTACTAAGAGCCATCTCAAGAAGCTGCCTTTGGTGCATTCGCCAAATCAAAACCTGCTATTATATAGACATAAAAAAAGATATAAAAAAACCTTTTACCTGTTGCACTTTCCCATATATGGCAGCTTCCTCCATGGAGGTGATTACAATATATGGGTCATTCATGAATTCTTTTGTTAAAACTTCTACGTTTTTGTCCCAGTGGTTTCCAACAGCAACGATTTGCTGAGGTGCAAACTCCTTTTCTTCAACGCTCAAGTTAGATTTGTAGTATTGTAAAATAGTAAGTATCTGTAAACAGGGATTAAAGCTTCGTCATGATCTTCTGTCTTTCCAACACAGAATTGCTATACAGGAGATTTATGAATAGAAGTGACAGGACAAGAAAGTAACTTCCTACTAGCTGCTCTTTTGAAATGAATTAGGATTATGATTTATGTATTGCTACGTAGATCCATACTTGTTCTGTTTTTCTTTCCTTTCCATTCCATCCCATCAAGTTCAAGCTCTCTGCGCCCCAATGAAATGTTTTATTTATAGGGAGTAGCATAAAAACACAGCTGATTTTTTTGGGGGGGGGGGGCAGAGGGGAAAAATATTTTCTTCCACTTAAGAGCTGTGGTGGCGCAGTGGTTAGAGTGCAGTACTGCAGACTACTTCTGCTGACTGCCAGCAGTTCAAATCTCACCAGGCTCAGGGTTGACTCAGCCTTCCATCCTTCCGAGGTGGGTATAATGAGGACCCAGATTGTTGGGGGCCAATAGGCTGACTTTATAAACTGCTTAGAGAGGGCTGTAAAGCACCGTGAAGCGGTATATAAGTCTAAGTGGTCTTGCTATTATTCCTTCATCAGAGGCCAAAACGTGCTTTCGAACCCAAACTCACCTGCTCCTTTGCGTCAGAGAACAAGACATCAACCTCATCAAACACCAGATGACACAACCTAAGGAAGAGTAAACTATGATGCTCGAGCAGCCGCAAAAAGCTCGGTGGGGTTGTTACCACGATTTCACCTGTCAAATGAAAAGGAACGCATCACTGGTACGAGCTCATTGGCTTCGAAAGGGAAAATAAAACATTATTAACTTAATGGCTCAAATACACTGACACTAACTGGTATCTCTGAAGGGCACTCTAGCCTGGAGAAAATGGGAAATCTGAGGTAATTTGTTATGCTTTACGGCTTATAGTTATGTCTTAGAGCTGAGGTGGCACAGTGGTTAGAGTGCGGCACTGTAGGCTACTTCAGCTAACTGCAGTTCGGCAGTTCGATTCTCAGCAGGCTCAAGGCTGACTCAGCCTTCCATCCTTCCGAGGTGGGTAAAAATGAGGACCCAGATTGTTGGGGGCAAGAAGCTGACTCTGTAAGCCGCTTAGAGAGGGCTGTAAAAGCGGTATATAAATCTAAGCGCTAATGCTTTTACAAACCTCATTACCTGAAACGAAGGAAGCTTTCATTCGTTTGGGCTATCGATATGGATAATCCTCAGTCACCACCACAAGGGAGCCCAAAGTTTCTGTTGCTAAGCAAGACAGTTGTTGCCTCTAATGTTCCCTTTCTTGCCACAGTTAAGTGAATCACTGCCGGCTGTTAAGTTAGTAACACGGTTGCTAAGCAAATCTAACTTCCCCATTGACTTTGCTTGTCAGGTTGCAAAAGGGGGATCACATGACCCTGGGAGGCTGCGACGGTTGTAAATATGAACTGATTGCCAAACATCCAAATTCTGATCACGTGACTTTGGGGATGCTGCAATGGTCGTAAGTGTGAAAAACGTCCATAAGTCACTTTATTCAGTGATGTTGCAACTTTGAATGGTCGCTCAATAAACTACTGTAAGTCGATGACTGTCTGTAGTTACAGTTAAAACATTTTAAGAGGCAACAGCGTTATTCTAAAATTCTACGCCTCATGCTTGGGACTGCCTTCGCATTTTTGTCATGACTTTATCTGCTCATTCCTTCCCGTGGGCAATACAATTAATCAAGTTTTGCTTACATCCTCTTGGAATTCTTACACTCTTGATTTCTTCCTTATTCATTCCCAGGAAAAGCAACATTGGGTAGAGAGGCCTGGAGCAATGGCTGTACGTTTTCAGGAGCTCAAATACCAGTTCTGCTTTCTTCTGGCCAGGGCATATGATTAATGCTACTGGCTACATATACAAAACATTATACAGAGATGGATCAGACATAGGTAGATCAGACCTCTTAAAAAAGTAAGTTGATTAGCCATTACAAACAATACAAATTTGTGCAGAGACCCAAACATTTTACAATGAGTTAAGACACAGCATTTTTTAAAATTTATTGCTATCTTTAAATCACTGTCACCTTTCCAAAATCATGATTCCTTCTACATAAAGAATCTATATATATAAAAACGTGCGTGTGTGTGTTCCAACATAACTCTGGACTCTCTGGAAACAAACACTGTGGGGGTAAGACACCCCTAACACCCCTCGGGGTGTGTGTTCTGTTAAGATACAGCCTGTTGTGGCTTAAAATGGCTTCTACTGTACTGCCATAAAATGGCTTATACTGTACAACGCAGCAAAGTTGCCATGGTAATGGCTTCACAGTCATTCACAAGGGAGCTCTCTGTAGTAAGGGGGGAAATCCAACATTAGAAATTACATTTGGTCCAGACATTACCCCCCTATAAATAAATACCAACACCGTGTTATCAACTAGTTTCATTAAAAAAAAATGCATGTTCAAAAATGCAATAGGACTAGGAACAATAATAACCTAACTGTAGCCCATTTTAAGTATTTGTCAGTAGTTAAGGCAATTGTGAAGCATTAATTGAATATTTCACTTACACCCTGTCTAGCTGATAACGATATGTAGCAATTTCTTGACTGCAAAAATGTAATGATTGGCAGAAGATATGAAAGTGGGTTACTTTCGGAAGAGATAATAAGCGAATCATATCCACGTGCAATTGCAGGCCAGGAATAAGACTGTACATGATTAGGTCCTTGGAATTGCTTTCTTAAAAGCTCCTTTCAGAAAAGAAACACAGAATAATTGGATAGAGTTAGACTTTGCTTGCAAGAAACAGAACAGAACACTTAATTTAACCAAGTGTAATTAGGCATAAAGGAAATTTTCTCTGGTGCAGCTCTCAATGTACTTGCAAAGTACATTGCAAGTAATAACAATCATAATAATGATAATACCTTTTTTAAAGCTGGAAACAGAGGTGCGGTTTCAAGAGATGAACATGGTTCAATTTTATTACTCAGCACAACAGGAAGACATGTAGTGATATTCAGCTTCAGCTCCTAAAAAGAAAGCAATGAAAGACTAAAAGGCCATATGCAACTTTCTTAGTGTTCAACCTGACACAAATGTTTTCTAGCTTGTTTAGTTTATTTTTCTTCATAAAATAAACAAAAGCACCCATGAAGGCAAATATACGTGTCCCAGGATAATTGGATCTTGCAACATCCAAGAAACTTCTAAGAATATGTATATCTGAAGCTTCAGTGCCTTCATTAAAACATTTCTCATTTCAGAAAGATATTACTTTGTTCACACAAATTAAAACATTAAAAGTTAAAATCTACTTGTTGCTTCAATTACCTCAGTTTCTTGTCCGGTGGCAATTTTCAGAGGATCAGGGTTTAAAAACTGTAGAAGCCTGAAAACACACAAGTTGACTTTTCAAGTATCCGTTAAAAGTTCATTCATCCAGCCTTCGTTTTTCTCTAAGCTTTACAAAGAGTTGAGGGCCAAATATAAAACTTCTTGCTGTTTTGGGCTGAAGGATTAACATTTCCTGGTTCATTTACTTAACAAATTTTGGGCCCAAGTCTCAGCAATCCAAATCCCAAATTAGAATTTTTCTTTTAAACTAATGATAGATGTTATAAACAGATTTATTCAGCTATTAAAACACATCCAGTCCCCTGACAATGTAACTTTTTTTGTTTACCACATTTAATTCCTTATATTAAAAAATTTGTGGTAGGAACTGAACTGCTGTTTAGCAACAATTTATATTGTTTGAAATAAACAGGACATGGATCACCCCACGGCTTGAGGATTAACCCCAATACTCCAGTTCAGTATACTTTTCCAGTAGTTTAATATCCGAAAAATATAATTAACAAAGGTATTGATCAACTCACCATTAAGAAGCACGTTTATTTATTTATTTAAACTGGTAAGTTTTCTATTTTTTTCATGGATAAATTTCACTACTTCTCTTGATTTTGGAAAGGCTCAAGAAACATTTGTATGCCTTCTGGTTACTTTCTGAGCCTCTCCAAGGAATAATTCAGAGAAAAAGGTGTACCTTTTCCCAAGTGTAATGGAGTACAAAATATTGCTTTTCTGAAATTCAGGGAGCTCAATTTTTTTTTTGAAGCATGTCGTATCTTTGCGGTCAAGATTGTGCTGTTGTGGGAAAATTAAGAATTGCTGGCAATCACACATTTCAGCTAAATATTAAGGCCAGCTCAAATTAGAGTCTCCTAGTTTGTAATAACAAGCCAACTTCGTTTTTCCCAACAGTGTCCTTTCCTGAAACACACAGAATCAGACCTATTTCAAGGAAGAGCTGTAAATGCGCCTGCCTGTTCTTTATACAAAGCACATTAATTGCTTGGACTTCATAAATATTGGCTGTCGTGATGAGAAAAAGCTTACTTCACCCCAAGGTTCTTTTCGTGGAGATCGTTCTCCTCTTCCTGGATTTTGGTACTTGGGTTAGGCGAGTTGCTAAAATGAAGCACAACTGTTTGAGAAAATCTTAGCAAGATCTGTAAACGTAACGGCCGAGAGATTGCACGCAAGAATCAGGAACCTTTCTAAATTCTGAGAGTCTTATTCTCCCTGAAAAACAGCATGGGGAGAAGTGGATATGTGTCCTCTGCTCACAGGATTGGGTTTTTTTTTTTTTGGGGGGGGGGGGGGGGATCCCAGCTAATTATGAAAAATGCAAATAGAAACAGACCTGAGTATTTTACGGCTGCTGGGCCACATCTGGCCATTTGGTTGTCTGGACTATGTGAGGGCAATTGGAAATTATAAACCAAATCCAGGAGCAGCCACTCTGTGAGGGGATACGGGCTCGTCCACCCACCACCATCTTGGTTGAAGCAAGGCCTTGTGGGTGAGTGGGCGCCCACGCCCTCCACAATAGCCCTGGTTACTCATTCATTTTGCTCAAGAATTTCAACCAACTATTTTCTATGGTTTTTTAAAAAAGAAAATAGTATTTTACCAGTAGTGAAACATAAAAAACGAAATACAAAAATTTAAAATATACCTGACTGTTTGCGTGTCTGTTGGTACAGAAAAAGTTATTCCTTGCTTCAAAGTGGAAACAGGTACCATTATATCCTAAGCAGGAAAATAAAGGAATCTTATATTTTTAAACAGGGCCATGTCTATGTTTGTTAACTGAATGCATTTCACTACAGAATAAAAAGCAAGATACTTGGGATCATATTTCTCAAAGCAGCTAAATACTAGATATGTGCGATCATCTCCTGCATAACCTGTATATGTTTATTTAGAATAAACCATTCAAATTTTGAATGGACCCCCCCCTCCCAATCCAGCAATGCTTGAAATTTAAAAACCAAGAAAAAAAGGATGTATTTAGTACTTACAGGCTGTTTTGTTTTATGTAAGTTAGTTTCTGGGAAATGTGTAAACTCTGCTTTCTCAGAATTATCACAAATAGGAGCAGCACCTAAAAGAAACGTACAAGTGACTTTTTACTAAAACGCTTAAAAATATATCTTCTGAAGGCCATGCCCTAGAAATAAAATAATAAAAAATAAAAATAAAATAAAGTACACTTTTCATTTATACAAACACCCATCTCGTATAGGGACTCTGGGTGTATAGAGTATAGAATATAGAATATAGCACACTCTAGAACTCCCAATTTTGGTTTAGTAGTAAATGGTGGTCTAATTCAGTGTCCAATGAACCAAAGTATGCCCCTTCATTTTTCCTCTCTTTTTGATTGGGAATAATTTATGGCAGATACTTGAGTGCAGGGATGTCAAACTGGATTTCTTCCAGGGCTGGATCAGCATTGTAGTTCTCCCCCGCAAGCCGACCAATGCGGAGGGAGGAGAGACAGGATGAACACTTCCTTCAGCACCCTGTCAGCCAGAACGTGGCGTGTGGCGGGCGTACACAGGGCCCCATGCACCCCATTTTGGCTGGCAGGGTGCTGGAGGCCATCCAGGTAGAAAACGGGGTATGGGCTCCCCCACGTGAGACTCCCTGCACCCCGTTTTGGCTGCCAAAGGCACCGCAGGTCGGTCCTTTGCTATTTCCAGGCCAGATTTACGCACCGTAAATCCGGCCAGTGGGCTTTGAGTTTGACATCCCCGCTCCAGTGTAGGCTATAAACATTGGGACAACTCCAAGCACCTGTCATTTATCTTTCTGTGTTTTGCTATTTTTTTTTTAACAACTCCGCAGCAAAACATTGAAGCAGCCAGGAAGAAATCAGCCACCTTCACATGGTTTCCTGCAGCTTCTTCAGCCCTGAAAGGCACAGTGCCAGCGCCTCCTTCACCTCCCGGACTCATTGCCCTCCCGGTTTCATCCCTGCTACTGCATTCTAACCACAAAACATTGGAATAGCCTGCTAGCTAGCCCATTTCTCGTAGTTGGGCCATCCTGCATCTAGAGTGCAGGCAGAGTGTGTTCCAAAAGAGGCTTCATCTCAGCTGCTCTCACCACTCACCTACCTTTTTCCCTCCAAAAAGAGGCTGAAAATCTGGGTGCGTCTTGTACACCGAATACAGCATTTTTTTGCCCCCCTGAAACTCCGCCCCCTTCACCAAAATGGCAGTGCAGAGCCTTTAGGAGCCTTGCAGAGTGCTCCTGGAGGCTGGGGAGGGCAGAAATGAGCGAAAAACAGGCCGTTATTTTGCTCAATACTGCCCCCCGTCCCAGAGCATTCTATAAGCCTCCTAAAGGCTATGCATGCATTTTTTTTGACAAAAACAGGTCCGTTTTCACAAAAAAACAGACCGTATTTTTGCTCATTTGGGGGGGGGGAGGGAACACCCCCCCAGTAGTACTCTACAATCCTCCTAAAGGCCATTTATGCCTTTTTAAAAAAAAAAAAACAATGGGCCTGTTTTCACGAAAAAAGGGCCATTTTTGAAAGGTCTTCAGAGTGCAAAAACTTTTTTTTTCATTTGCCTCTTCAAAATCCTGGCGCGTCTTATACTCAAAAAAATATGATATTACTTGAGGGACCGATTTCTCATGCTTACCCATCTCAGAAATCTTAGGTTCTCGCAGTAATGTTGGCCACAGTAGCATTACAGGATTCTTCTCCTCTGAAAGACATTTGGCCCCTTCTGAACCTCGTTTCTGGTTTGTTTTACTGAGTTCATAGCAAGCAAAGTTCTTTGCAACAAGATCATCGTTCACACACACCTGGGACAAAAGCAATGTTTTGCATATGAAGGTTAAAGAGGAGGATAAATTAAAATACACCAGAGGTTTCAAGGTTATATATTAGGAATGACATAATTAAGTAATGAGGCATTTCTAGCGTTTAAGGAGTTTTGTCAAAATAGGAATATCACATTAAGAGCAGCAGAAATGGGCACTGCAATATTAATCTGAACTGTATTAATTGTCTTCTAGTTGTTTTAACAGCTGCAGCTGTGGGTCTTTGTATGAAGAACTTTGAAAACAGATTTTTAGACCTCAATTCACAGAGCAACGCTAAGTAATGTAATTCTATTCAAATACTGCAGCACAAACCTGACTATAAGCACAGCGTAGAAGAGTGTATTGTTTTCTACTCTGCTGCACAGGATTAACATGGCCAGCAAGCCAACACTCAATTTAAAAGATTGTATGTAATTTGTAAATATTACCTTTTCATCACTTATTGTGACATAAAGATAGACAGCAAAATTATCCTCTTCAACAGCACATAACTTGGCCTCCACTTGAGTGGCTGCTATGATTAAAATGAGGCTTATTAGATTACCATAGCAGTGTTTTTTTAAAAAAAATATCAGTTCTTTATACTGGACATTGACCAAAGTACAAGCAGTTCTCGACTTACAACCGACCTTTCATTAACAACCATTTGAAGTTATGATGGCATTGAAACAAGTGTTTTATGACTGGTCCTTGAAGTTATGACTGTCACGGCGTTCCCGGGTTACTGATTGTGTTTCGGGAACTTGGCAACCCGCATGTACAGGCAGTCCTTGACTTACGACCACAATTGAGCCCAACATTTCTGTTGTTGAGTGGGTTTTGCCCCATTTTACGACCTTTCTTGCCACAGTTGTCTGAAGTTTCACTGCAGTTCATAAGTTAGTAACCTAGTAAAGTGAATCCGGGCTTCCCCATTGACTTTGCTTGTCAGAAGGATGCAAAAGGAGATCACATGACCTTGGGCCATAAATATGAGCCAGCTTCCCAGCAGCTGAATTTTGATCACATGATCATGGAGTCACAAAGGTCATAACTGTGAAAAACAGCCATTAAGTCACATTTTTCAATGCAGTTGAAACTTTGAACAGTTACTAAACGAACTGCTGTAAGTGAAACACTACCTGTACTTACAATGGTTGTAGGCCATGGGGACTGAGGAGGAGGGGGGAGTTTATGAGGTATTAATTTGTGTCCAAAATATATATTTGCTTGCTTATCTATGGAGATTCTCAGTCATCCAGGTCATAGTTGTCCCAAAGGTGCTTTTTTTTCCCAAGAGGCAACTGGACTTTCGGGTTTTTATTTGAAGGCGTTTCACTTCCCATCCAAGAAGCTTCTTCAGCTCTTCAGAACAGAAGCAGCTTCTTGGATCAGAAGCGAAACATCTTCAAAGAAAAACCAGAAAGTCCAGTTGCCTCTTGGGGAAATAAAAGCACCTTTGGGACATTTACTTGCTTAGATTTAAAAAGAGAAATGGATGTTGCTACAAAGATGAATTCTGTACAACTCTCCATTTACAAATATACGTCTCCTAAATGCATTATTTCATGACAATTTTATAAAATAGACAATAAAATATGACAATATAAATCGTCATATAACTGAAATTATACAAGAGGCTATTCTAGTTTTTCTTTACCATTCAGGAGGTTTTGGAAGTACTGGATAGCTGCAACATCCCATGTGTTAGCAGGCCTAGAAAGAAACACGAGGCTTTTTAAATGTATTATACTACAGCAAAATAAACAGGAAACATACAAAACTCCGGCAAATGGCATTTGCACAAGCAGGTATAAAACAATCAAATTCTGTTGACTGTAAAGTTGTTTTTTATTGATTTATTTTCATCCCACCTTTATTATTTTTATAAACAATCCACGGCAGTAAAGATACCTAATACTCTTCCTCCTATTTCCCCCCAACCCAACCCCACTACCCCTGTGAGGAGAGTTTGGCTAAGAGACAGGGACTGGCCCAAAGTCATCCAGCAGTTATGCAGGAAAGATCCTCTCTGAAGTTAGTGGAAGGACTTCTTAGAATATTTAACATCATCTCTCAGCAGCCGTACTTACACTATCTCTGCGTTGTCATTGTTATAGTTGACACGTAGTGTAACGGGTTTGACGCAGTACAACCTAAACTTTGTAGCTCTATAAGGCAGTCTCATAAATGATTTTACGACCACGCAGATCCTGAAAGAAAATAGATTTCACAACACACAAAGTTCTACCAATAATTTTCATAGATTTGGTGCTCAAAACTGCAGATTATAACTTCTATTTACAAAAAAGCGCTGCTGCTTTATAGCCAAAACCAGATAGTGACCTGAAAAATGAGCATAAACTTGTATTCTTCAAACCCTTCCGACAAATCTATTTCTGTTCTCATTTCTTAAATTTACAAACCAGTCAACCCAAGTTTTCTAAAAAATCCTAGGCTTTAAATGAATCCAAAAATGTCCAACTATGCCTATATTAATTTATCAGCTGGATCAAACCAATACAGCAGGGCCATTGCCCATATCATTGGGCAGATAGGTAACATTATGACCAAAATGTTTCAATTCTTGGTCCAATCCTTTGCTGGATGATTTTACAGATTATAAACACATACTTTTTAGTGTTCACGGGAACAGTTTTGGCATAGTCCACAAGGAAACATTCTGCAATGTAATAATCCGTATACGATATGATTGAATTCACAACAGCTCTGCACCAAGATTTCAGTTCCTCACAGTAAACAGCACAAACCTAAGAAAGATATGTAAATAAATGTTCAATGTTATACAATCTAGGTTGTTTTTTGATAACAGATAATTGGCAGAGTAAATACATGTGTAATGGAATATATGTCAGACAGGAATTGGAGATTTCTATATTCTTCCACAGATATTTAAATTATTTATTTAAATCATCTTCTATAAATGCAGTCTCTGCAAGCGTTAATCCATTGGTTGCAACAGAAATGGATTTACTGGCTTGTCATACGACCTGATCATGGGGTGAGAAAACATGAGTGTCCCCAAATCACTCAGCTGGCTTTCATACCAAAATCAATTATTTAAATATTATTCTAGCATAAGAATTTTGCAAAAGATACACCTATTTCCTTGTTTTCTATCCAAGGTTGACACAGTACAATGCATTTTCCACTGTCATAAAAAGCAAATCTTACACCTAATATTAACAAGTCTAACTTTTTAATATTTTCTTTCCTCCACCACCAGAAAAGCTTTCTTAGCCCTTATCTTACCACCTCACTAAGTCATTGCTATGATCAAAGATTCCAGAATTATTTGTCCAATATTTATTATTACAAATGCACTTGACACTGCATCTCAGTATTTTTGGAAGGCTTATTATCTTTAAACATATAAACAACAGGAAGGAAGGAAGGAAGGAAGGAAGGAAGGAAGGAAGGAAGGAGGAAGGAGGGAGGGAGGAAGAAAGGAAAGAAGGAGGAAGGAAGGAGGAAGAAAGGAAGGAAGGAAGGAAGGAGGGAAGGTGGGAGGGAGGGAGGGAGGGAGGGAGGGAGGGAGGGAGGAAGGAAGGAAGGTAGGTTCATCTTTCTCCCAGATATAGCCAAACAAATCAGATTGAGGAAATCACCTGTCCCTCTTCTAGCGCAAAGGGCTTGGCATCCACACATCGATAATGTTTGTTATAGAATTGATTCATTTCAGTCTGAAGTGTTTCGTATTCCATTTCATTGTCTACAAATTTTCTGTCTATTATGTAGACCCAAAAGCAATCTGGATTTTCAATCTAAGTAAGTATGACAAAACCCATATTAAAACACATTCACATAGCCCCAAATGTATTTTTTAAAAAATATACGGAATGTTAATCACAATACCTTCAGTATTATGACTTCAATCATTTTTTCCCTCCAATGATTTTTTTCCTCTAAGGAGAATTGCAAGCTTTATCAGCACTTCTGAAAATGCAACAGATCATCAATCAAACTTTCACCAAATGAAAATATTGCTGAAGTAATTCTGAAGCTGAAATGACCAAGACACAATTTTAGAAAACGCGTACATAAAATCTCAATAAGTCTTGAAAAAAGGGACAAAAAGAGAAACTAGAATAACTTCAACAGTTCCGGTGGTAGGGTCCTCTAAATCTATTTGATATAAACTCAAACAGGACACCTGAAGCTGGCCTTAACCAGTGGCCTCCAACCTTTTGGGCATCAGGGATCCGTTCCGTGGAGGGGACATGTTTTCATATGTTGCCTAAATCCCATCGATGGAGCTTCATTTGTTTGTGCGGCCCAGTTTCTTGCATGCCGTGGACGGGTGCTGGTTCATTGCATGAGGGTTGGGGAACCCCTGGTGTAAACCACTACACACAGTGGGTTTGCTCATACCTCATTCTAAGCTAACACCTCCCCCTCTCAAAAGCACATTATGACTTAACATAATAAACCAAGCCATTTGGCTATTAGCCATGATTTACAGTTTAGTTTGAAATTACAAGGGCATTTGCAATTTATTTTGCAAGACATGACTAACAAAATAATGGCTTGAAATTACAATCGAATTGTGATTTATTCTGCAAGGCATATTAACAAAACAATGGTTTCACAGATACAAAAACTGCCAATAAAATAAACGTGAGCATCTATTGACAGAATTGCAACATAAATTGTTAACCCGTCTTGTCAGCAGTGCAAATGGATTTCTCAATTTGAGCCTGTGTTTCCTAGGTGGGCAACTTGTAGTCCCAGATTCCTTTTACGCTAGACCTGCCTTTAATCACACCTGCTAACAGCCAGCGGCATCCTTTTTCTGCCATTTTGAAATGAGAAAGTTTTTTTTTAAAAAAAAACGTCAATCTTGTAGCATTTATCACTGCAAATGCAGCTCCAATTCTGTGTTAAATAAAAAGTGTTCACTTCACAATACTCTTCAGCTGGCCCTTGCAGCTCCTTCCCCCTCCAAATAGATACAGCTCTTCCCAAATTTTTAAGCTGCTTTTTTTTCTTTCCAAGGAATTTCATTTCCCCATTTCACTTACAGCTGTTCAGATCTGGGGTGCGTGGGGGGGAAAGTGCTATCCAGAAATGGCACCAGGTGAGATTCCAGAGAATCCAGAACAGAGGGCTAATTGGAAAATCAGGGAAATAAAATATTTTTAAAAATGGAATGAAATTACAATAAAGCAAAGGAACACCCCGGGAATCCAGAGCAGGCAGCTAGTGGGAAATCAAGAAAAATAAATTTAAATGAAAGGCAAAATTTAAATGAAAAGTCAAAGAGCCAAGTTACTTCCTTCCCAAGAGTGATGCCAATTGGACGGCTCCCACGTTTTAACAATTAAAATAAGTAAATGCCACCAAGTGTGTAGGATTTAGGAGATACCTTTACCACTCTTTTAAAATCATGCGTTTAATACGACGGAGGCTGATTTGGGGGTTTTAAATCCTTTATCTGAGACGGGAACCTCCCTGGGCTGAAGACCAACCGACACACCAATTGTATTATTATCATTATCGCCTTCCCACCCACCACCATCACTACTCCCCCCACTCCCCAAGCAAGCGCAGCCTAGACGCAGGCTTTTAACCTAAGAGGGGGCGACTTGCCGGGAGACAACGGCCAATTTGCCGCCCGACCCGCCGCGCCTTCCTCGGATACTCCCTCCCCTCCCCGCACGAGGCTCCCGCCAAAGGCGCCATTCGAACCCACCCGCGCATGCTCACTTGCTCCCTCCGTGCCGACGCGGCCTGACCCACGCCCACTTATCCCGTCTCGCCTCCTCTAGAGGTGTGACGACGGCGTGTACGCATGCGCCAGCATCCTCCCCAGTTCTGCCTTCGGGTTCGGGCCGTCTGCGCAGAACCGGAAGTTTTATTTCTATTTATTTATGTTGTTATTTCTCAAAGGAAAACAAAACAAAACAAAACAAGGACTGGTTCCTGCCGTTATAAACAAAATACGTAGCAAAAAGTGATGTAAAGGAAAACACACATCTTATGCGTAGGAAGATATATGTGTACTAAACATAAAATGCCCTTTTATATAGAACAGGGCAGGACAAGAAAGGATGGATTGAAACAAACTAAAGAGAGAAGCAACCTGGAATTAAGGATAAACTTCCTAACTGAAAACAATTAAACAGTGGAACAGCTTGCCACCAGAAATTGTGGTCGACCAGCTTGCCTACTGTCCCTGTCCTACTGTCTCCATTTATTCATGTGTTCATACTTGTTTATACTTACACCTGTTATCTTTTACAAGTTTGACAACTGAATAAAAA
This sequence comes from Natrix helvetica, assembly GCF_964273705.1. NCBI lineage: Eukaryota > Metazoa > Chordata > Lepidosauria > Squamata > Natricidae > Natrix > Natrix helvetica. The sequence goes on from NC_138561.1 coordinate 14,282,535, forward strand.
TAAATTAGCATAGGTTCTCCTGCTTGAGCAGGGGGCTGGACTAGAAGACCTCCAAGATCCCTTCAAGATTCTATTCTGTTCTTGTCAAGTCTAGAATTCATTGTAGGTAGTTATAGATAAAGAAATGTCTGTTTTAAGCATGTGAAGAGGAAGGAAGGATTGCATAGGAGGAAGATGTTCATATGATTGACTAGGAAGGATTGTAATAAGCTATTCCACATCTTTTCTACATAGTGGTGACCAAAACTGAATGCAGTATTCCAAGTGTGGCCTTACCAAGGCATTATAAAGTGGTATTAACACTTCACATGATCTTGATTCTATCCCTCTATTTATGCAGCCTAGAACTGTGTTGGCTTTTTTGGCAGCTGATGCACACTGCTGACTCATATTTAAATGGTTGTCCACTAAGACTCCAAGATCCCTTTCAGAGTTACTACTGTTGAGCAAGGTACCACCTATACTGTACCTGTGCATTTCGTTTTTGTTGCCTAAATGTAGAACCTTACTCTTTTCACCATTGAATTTCGTTTTATTAGATAGTGCCCAATGTTCAAGTTTGTCAAGATCCTTCTGTATCTTTAGCCTATCTTCTGGAGTGTTGGCTATTCCTGCCAGCTTGGTGTCATCTGCAAATTTGATGAGTTCCCCATTTATTCCCTCATCCAAATCATTGATGAAGACGTTGAAGAGTACTGGGCCCAAAACAGAGCCTTGGGGCACTCCACTGCATACCTCCCTCCATGAAGATGCAGTTCCATTGAGGACTACACGTTGAGTGCAGTTGGTCAGCCAGTTATGAATCCATCTGGTGATGATGCTGTCTAACCCACATTCTTCTACTTTATCTAGTAGTAGGTTATGGCCTACCTTATCAAATGCCTTACTGAAGTCCAAGAAAACTATATCGACGGCATTCCTCTGGTCCACTAATTTTGTCACATTATCAAAGAATGCAATAAGATTAGTCTGGCATGATCTGTTTTTGACAAACCCATGTTGGCTTTTGGCTATTACTTTGTTTGCTTCTAAGTGTTCTAACACAGTGCTTCCAAGAAGTAGTTCTGAATATATGCATTTACAATCTGCAATGCACTTATTTTGAATATGATTCCCGGGTAGAGAGAAATATACTGTTACATACATTTCAAGTGTTTGGGTTTTTTTCAATTTTGGCAAATGACCTATCGGTCAACAGGAGCATCTGCAGGAATGGTCCCTGCCTTTAAAACAGCAGATGCACCCGGGTGACCAAGGTTTTGACCCTTCTGATGTGTGTTGCATGTACTAAATGCATATTGAAAAAGACACGGCTTCAATCATTAGGTCATAGCCACTATTCTGAAATCAACGTCAAGGCAAGCGATCACTGCCATGACTCAAATCCATATACTTTGGATGGATGGCTATTTATCACTTATGATCATTGTAATAATAATTCAAATACATATGTTAAAATATAATGTGATCATCTTTTGTTTCCAGTATTGAATGATTGTCATTCAGTTGCAAATTACCTTGGCTCTTTTTTAAGGATATGTCAGTATAGCTATAACATACAAAGTAAACTTAGTACTTAAACTTAAAACTTAGAAGATAGATCTCTATTCCAGAATTGGCATCGCAAGAATAATTACATTGATCAACCCAACTTGAAACTGAAATAATTTACATGAATACGATATTGAGGTAGGTCCACGAAATGGCACAGTGCTATTAATTCGTTTTTATTCCAACATCTCTCAAAACTTAGTAATCCCAGTATGAGAAACACTACAACTGACTGTTACAATCTGCATTATTTCACATTTTAGAGTCCAGTCGAACTGGATTTATATGTTTATATTTTGATTCAATATTCATGTGGATAGTTACATTATTACGGCTTCGTGTTACTATACGATGAAGGTTTCTGGCCTCCTTCATTAGTTCTTCGATCTTTTTATTTGTTGTCAACACAGATTTCTTTTCGCCAGTAAAATCGGGATCTTTTGGATATAAATCGTCACCTAAAATATAATTATTTCTCTCGGTTACATTCATAATTACAGGCATAAATGTGAATTTTTGATATAACAATACCTTCAGTCTATAAACAGTGGTATGAAAAGTTGTGACAAAATATGGATTAGGAGACACTATTTTTAATAGTTTTTGTCTCCACGTACCAAGAGCAGAAGTATTTAGAGAAGCACAGGAAGATATGAATGCAATCAAATTGTACTTTTTATTTACTCAGTTCATAAATAAGTTACGCAATGATTTAAGATTTACAAACCTTGATTGCTGCTTTCACAGTACACAACACTTCTACAACCAAGTATGTAACATTATAGCTGAGTATACTGTATGTTCCATTATAACAGAAGATTAATGATATCTTCCGATTAATCCTACTAAGTGTACTAGGTGAAATTTAAATCAGGAAATTTTAATTTCATTATTTAGCTTTTGCCCTAAGCAGTCCACTTTTTGGAGTATGCCCCCAGCAACCCACTTATTCAGATAGAGAGATTCATGTTGCATCTTTTGTTTAGTGTTCAGTGCATCAGTAAACCGGTGTTTTACTTTTTTTTTTAAAGGCCAGTCCTTCATTTTTACCTACCTGGCAACAGTTGCATGTGGCCATCTGAAGCCATCAACATAACTGACATCCAGCGTTCACAACCTTCTAAAGCTCGTTCTGAGCTAAACCTCTCCAGATCACGAAGGGATGAAAAATGGCACAGCCTACATAACTCATAAAGCTGAGGTGGTGCTATCCAGATTTCTCCAGAGTTAAAAAGTTCAACAGCTTCTAAAGGGGTTGACCACTGAAAAAGTATAAAGCATTAAAATCAATCTCCAAGCCATGTAATTTCCAAATTAAAGGGATATTCTGTAGAACGGATTCTGGCACTTTCAGTGACTATTTTATTCTATATTAGTATTTATTTTTTAGATTTTTTTATTAGATATCAGTCTGATAATGGATGCTATATATGTCAACTGACAAGTTCAGAAATAAATTGTTTTAAATATTATTTGAAGCTCTGCCTGACTCTGTTGTTACATCCCCAAACCCCCACAGCTTCAACCTTAAACTGTCTACCATGGACAGAGGTCCATAAGGGGGCATGCATAAGCGCACCAGCGTGCCTACTGACCCTGTCCTACTGTCCCCATTTATTTGTACTCATTTCCTTTGTTCATGTCCATGTTTATACTTAGACTTGCTATCCTGTACATGTTTGACAAACTAATAAATAAATCAACATAAATCAAAAATAAAGTTGGGATCTCTCTTCTATGTCCACTCTCTGCCCCTGCTTGAAGCATCTCCCTGAAGGATGCAGGCAGAATGTGTCCCCATCCGTGGGATGCAGGCAGAACTCATACCCCCTACGGTTTGTGGAAAAGCCTCTCCGCAAGGAACTGGTCCCTGGTGCCCAATAGATTGGGGGGTGGTCCCTGTCCCAAGCCTCTTTTTTCAGTGCCCTTGAAACTTTGCACAGTCACTAAACGAACCGTTGCAAGTCGAGGATGACCTGTTACCGGCTAGATTCCACCTTGGGAACTCCCCTCTGCACCCAGTCTCTGCTTGCAGCACGCCCTGCCTTGCCAACTATGCCAAGTGTTTCCCCTTGCAAACTGTGCCAGCCTCCTTCCCCAGGGCATCTTCCTCCTCACCCTGCAATCAGCCACCTCCTGCCTGTTGGCTCCTGAAGGATGCAGGCAGAATGTGTCCCCTATCCGTGGGACGCAGGCAGAAACCACACCCCCTACGGTCCCTGTCCCAAGCCCCTTTTTTCAGCGCCCTTGAAACTTTGAACAGTCAACGAACTGTTGTAAATTGAGGACAACCTCTAACCGACCAGATCCCAGCTTGGGAACTCCCCTCTCTGCCCAGTCTCTTTGCCCCTGCTTGAAGCCCACCTACCCCCGCTTGCCAACCGTGCCAGCTGCCTTGCCCGGGGCATCCTCCTCCTCCTCCTCACCCTGCAATCGGCCACCTCCTGCCGGTCGTGGGAGGCGGCGGGCAGCTCCCGCCCGAGGCAGCAACACAGGTAGAAGGCGGTGTCGTAACGGCGGCCGGACGCCCCGGCTCCGCGCACGGGGGTCAGCCAGTTGCCCCACTCGTGGAGCGCCCGCACGTGGGGCGCGCAGCCGAGGCGGCGGCAGAGCTGCAGGAAATCCCCCGGGTCGCTTTGCACCCGCCGCCGCCACGCCTCCAACTGGCCGGCCGGCAGCAGCTTCTCGGCGGGCGGCATCCCCAGCAGCGAAGCCGGCTGGGCGTCGCTCCCGGCGGGCACCACCAGCAGCAGCCCGCTCTCCTCGAAGGTCTCCCGGATGGCGCAGATGCGGAAGGCCACGTCGGCCGGCAGGGCGGCTTCGCTTAGCTCGGGCCGCCGGGCGGCGAAGAGCGGAGGCCGGGCGGGAGGCTCGGCGTCCAGCCCGCAGCGCGGCGCCTTGGGCAGCAGCTCCCGCCAGGCGGGCGAGAAGTCGGCGGCTACGGCCAGGCCGCCCGGGAAGACTTGGGCGCTGGGCAGGAAGGCGCTCTGAGCGCTCCGGCGCAGCAGCAGCACCTGGTAGTCGAAGGCGGCCGGGCGCGGAGAAGGAGGACGCCCGCCGCCCGCCGCCAGGAGCAGCGTGGCGGCTTCTCTCCAGGGCCTGGAAGTCATGCCAGGGCGGAGAAGGGCAGCCGGCCAAGGGCGGCGGGGCTTTGCGCGGGGACGGTGGTGCCCGCCTGTCCTCTCCTCTCTCTCCTGGGCGAGTGTCCCGCCAGTGCCAGCCCTGCGAGGGAGGCTTGGGTGGCGAGAAGCCGGCTCCGCCTCCTCCCAGCCTTACGGGGAGTTGGTAGATATATCTATTGCTTCTGATTTTTATTTGTTTTATTGCAGGGGTGTCCAAACTTGGGAACTTGAAGACTTGTGGACTTCAACTCCCAGAATTCCCCAGCCATGGGGAATTCTGGGAGTTGAAGTCCACAAGTCTTCAAGTTCCCAAGTTTGGACACCCCTGTTTTATTGCGTCGAGCATGAATTCGATAACAGGAATAAGAACGAGCATGAAGAAGGACCCAGGAAATGGGTACAGATCAATGGGGATAGGACAGGGATGGCGAACCTTTGAGAGAGCGAGGGAGGGCCCAACCTGCAACCCCAAACCCACTTATTTCTCGCAAAGTGCCAACACGGCCATTGAACACTGAAATAACTTATTTCTCGCAAAGTGCCAACACGGCCATTGAACACTGAAATAATGAGGTTTTACTACCTAAAATAATGAGAAACAAGGCAGAGTTCGGCTAATTGTTCTAAGAAAAACGGGATCAATGCAATTTTTATGCGCCTTCACTTTTTTCCCCTGCTTTTGAACAACAATATTGGCAACAATAAAAAAGAAAAACTTTTGTAATATCATTTCTCTTTTCCTCCCCCTCTCTCTTTCCCCCCCCCCTCTTTCTCTCCCTCTCTCTCTTTCCCTCCCCCCCCTCTCGCTCACTCCCCCCTGTGGGAGAAATGCGATGGAGCTGGGCTGGGGCAACGGCCCGCATGCCCAGAGAGAGGGCTCTGAGTGCCATCTCTGGCACGCGTGCCATAGGTTCACCACCACTGGTATAGTAGGACAGGGATGGTAGGCATGCTGGTGCGGTTATATAAATACAAACATAAATAGAATAGCAGAGTTGGAAGGGACCTTGGAGGTCTTCTAGTCTAACCCCCTGCCTAGGCAGGAAACCCTATACCCGGGATGGTGAACCTATGGCATGCGTGCCACAGGTGGCACGCAGTCATTTGCATGCGCGCACTGGCCAGCTGAGTTCAGCCTGTTTTAAAGCCATTTTTCTCCCTCCCCAAGCTCCTATAAAGGAGGGGACAGGGGAAACTTTTATCTTTACCGTTATCATATTGGTCTCTTCCTTAATAAAAGGGAGCAGAAGTGAAGCAGAAACAAACTTGCCCAATTTTTTTTATAGCCGGTCTTAATGAAGTTGATTTTAGTCCATCCCTGGAATTGATTTTTCAGGGCTGGTCTACCTTACAGGGCTGCCACAGGTGTTGTTAGATCATGCAAAGTTGGTTTGCTTACTTTCAGATTATTGTAGGTAAGCTTGTTATGTAGCTTGGCCTATTTTTAACTTGCTGCTGATCGTATGGAACGCTTGTCACTGAAACAAGTGAACTTAAGTGAGCCTAACTCCTCGGAGAACCGGCAAATAAAAGAGGTAGCAGATGGGACAGATGAATGTTTACCCTGGGCTCGCCGATATAAAAAAATAAAATAAAATAAAATTGCAGTTCGGTGATGAGCCTGTTTTTCAAGGCCAGAAAACCTATTTAGTACATACCGTTAGATGGGGGGGGGGGAATGACTCTTTAATTTTTTAGCATAGCGATTATTAAGAGACATTTTGGCAATTTCAAATCCTGCAGATGAAACGGCCAGATTCTTGTGTCGACCATTCCACCTTGTAATTATTTCATAAGCAAGAAATGTTTAAACTGAGCAATAATTAGGAAACATGGACTCCGTGGTTTAGTTCTGCAAGATTACTCTTAAATCACTCACAACATTATTAATTGTGCTTACATCCAAGGGAATCACACAGCTCACAATTTCAATGTACAAAATGCTTTGCAGTATTTCAAAGGAGAATTTGAAAGTGTGTTTTATTCTTCTGCATCATAGATACTTAGAACAGAGTTGGAAGGGACACTTGAGGTCTCCTAGTCCAACCCTCTGCTCAAGCAGGAGACCTAGACCATTTCAGATAAATGATTGTCCATTCGCTTGTTGAAAGCCTCCAGTGATGGGAGCATCCAAAACTTCTGTAGGCAAGTTGTTCCATTGGTTGATTGCTCTGTTAGGAATCCCCCCCGCCCTGAGTTCTTGGTTGCATCTCTCCTTGGTTACCTGGCTGAATCTACACAGTAATATTCACAAATATTCAACCTTAACATCCAAAATTGTATTCTTTGCTTCGCTTGAATACTCTCCATTACTCTTGACAAAGAAAATTTAATGTGCATCTCTTCTGCCTTAAGCAGTGAAGTAGAATCCAGCTCCAACTGGAATGCAAGAAAAAAGTGGAATGAAGTGTAAAATGGATCAGTGTTTCTTTTAATGCCACTTTTCAATTGGACCCCAATTTGTGAGCGAATTTTGAAGTCTTAATAACAACAGGCCATTTGGGATATACTGCACACTGAAACTGAGTTTAGAAAAAAGGTTGATTTTTTGTCCCCAGCTTGGCACTGTAAGCTTAGAAACACAGTGAAGGAGAAGATTGAAGAGCCTGTAATTCAGCATTATTGCCAAATGACTTTATGAAAACATGTGAAAGGTAAGTATTTAAATATTGCTAAAGAAGTTCACACACACACAGGTATGTTTAGGAGTTTGTCTTGAAAAGCAATCTGTTCAAAAGCTGGCAAGTTAACAGAAGAGGCTTTATTTTAAATAAATAATAGCAATAGGTTTTATCCTGAGCATAAAAGAATACTCTTGAACCACGGAATGCCAGTTTATAATGCTTACTTTTTCACATTAATACTGAAACAATCATTTTAATATGGACCCAGCATTCACTGGAAATGCGACAAATCAACACTGTTTTTTTAAAAAAACCAAACATTCAGAGATCGTAATTCTCCGATTACCACTCCTGTCGTAATTCTCAACTTCATCATACTTGTAAAATACAGCAGTGTTTGACTTTTTAAAATAAAGAATCCTATCCAAAAGGGACTTTTTGTTTCTTTTCAATGAAAACATACACTTTTGTTAACAATGAAAATTGAATACCTATGGCTGTAAACACAAGACAGTTAACAATAGTTGTTTTTTTAAAAAAATAAAATAAAACAACTTGGCTTTAAATAAACTTTAAATAAATAAATAATTTTAACCATGTCACGTACGATGGTTGTAGGGCTGATGATTTAACCATCTATACAGAGTCTGTAGGCTTTAAGACCTAGCTAAAACAAAACCTCCGTGTGGGTCAAACTTTGATCAGCAATAAAATTGTGTGCTAATGTTTCTGGTTATGTATGGCCTAAAAATGAGACTTCGTGATATTTTCTTCCAGAAAGAAACATGTCATGCTTTTATGAACTTTAGAACAGAGGTGAAAATGAACAAATGTCCTATATTTTTTATGGATGAACAGAAGCATATCACGTTTTTGGATTATTTCATCAGTTCCCACAGATCAATCTGACACTCATACACACCCCATAAGAAGCTTTTTCTTCCATAGTATTATTTAAGGATAGCACCAGCCTCAATCTCCTTTGCATCTGGTCAGCTTTGCCCACGTGAGAAAACAACTATCCCTAAACCATATCGCACAGTCGGTGGTGCTGAGCAGATGTGATGAGAGCTGAGCAAAGAAGATATTAATTAATCAGATGGTGACAACCCTGTGTCAGGACTGGATGAGATGTAATTTAGAAATAGCTTAGCGAGAGAGAGAGAAAAAACAAGTAATGCAGAGACAGTTAATGGATGTACAGACATGAGAAACACCTTTCTAAATCAGGTCTGTTTGGACAATAAACCTTATTGGGGATTAGGAACTGTTTCCTGAATGTAAACATTTTTCTAAAAGTAACTTCGTTCTCAGGAAAATAAGTATTTTGCAGTGATGTGTTTATCACTTTAACCTGGATTTTGCAAAACAAACCGTGTAAAACAAGAGTGGAGAGGTTATTTCATCCATACTGATAATTTTTACACTTGTGTTTTCAATGTGCAAAGAATACTGTTTTAATTCCAAATTAAAAAAGTGTCTCGGGAGCATTCGCCCAGCCTATAACAGTGTTGCATGCAGCCTATGTAAGAGCACTTGAAGTCTAGGTGTTCTCCCATAAAATATATGAGACGTATTGAAGATAAATATTCTAGCCCTTGTCAACATACAACTGTGGGTCCTTCCAATGAATAAGGACTGTTCTCTTCAAGTGAAAATGAACAATACAATAGCAGCCGTCTGAATCGTGCTACAATAAAGAGAGGTGGGTACTTTAGCACCAAAAGGAATACACAGTTTTGACATCCTTGTTGCTCCCAGCCCTGCTCCTAGGACTTCCTTAAAATCAGATATTTACAATCCACATTCAAAAATATATTGATGCCTTAAGAGTGCCTGGGAATGCAGTGTTTTCTTGCTTACTGAACACAGGACTACTTATTTTTGAAGTAACATACTTAGAAGATTCGCTTGGTTGCAAATGCAGAATCTGGCTTTGACCACACAGCATCCATTAGCGCTAGCCACTCAAAGTGCAAATTTTAATTATTTATGTCTTTCTTTGCCTTGCAGCCCTGTTCGTTTGCGTATTGATTCAGGAGCTTGAGAAGTGGACGTATTAAATACAGGTAGTCCTTGACTTACAACAGTTCATTTAGTGACCGGTCAAAGTTAGCGGCCCTGAAAAAAGTGACTTATGACCGTTGTTCAGAGTTATGACCTTTGCAGCATCCTCACAATCGCGTCATCAAAATTCAGATGCTTGGCAACATATTTATGACCGTTGCTGTGTCCTAAGATCATGAGATCCCCATTTGCACCAAAGACAAATTCCTTGTGTGTCCAATCACACTTGGACAATAAAGAATTCTATTCTATTCTATTCTATTCTTGCGACCTTCTGACAAGCAAAGTCAATGGGAAATCCGGACTCGCTTAACAACCGGTTACCAACTTATGTACTGCAGTGATTCACTTAACTGAAAAGAAAGGTCATAAAATGGGGCAAGACTCCCTTAACTATTGTCTCACTTAACAAAAACAAAATTGAGCTCCGTTGTAAGTCGAGGGTTACCTGTAAACAGATCTCATTTCTAAAAAGATACCCATAGGGTTTCAGCTTCATAACTCAACGTGCTCTCGGAAGTTTAGAGCTACTCATTTCAACGAACCTCAATTTTTAGAAATTCACCCCCTGAATCTGGGGATTTGCCTCGTAAAGCTTATCTAAAACAACACCCGCATCTGTCCAACTGCAAGGAACTTAATGGGATCAGTATACTGATCCTAAAGCCATGCACAACTGTAAAATAGGATGGTTTTAACAGATTGGTAAACAGAATTTTAGACACTTTATTTTCCTGTTTGTCTCTTAATAATTACACAGCAACTTTGCTGTGGAGGTAGTCTATACTTGTAGAAGGGCTGTTGTTGACATGCAAATTCAGCCTAGATATAATGGATTACTCTTTGCTGCCTGATTACTTTTATCTAGTAACGCCAGGGACTCTAATATAATTTTTCAATTAATCAAGATAATAATCATAGTTGGCAGGACATCCAAACTCAAGAGATTTTAGATCAATCTGAAAGTTTCTGTCTTCACCAACTTCAATTTTTCAAACTGTTAATCTTTTAAATGAATTCCATCTATACAAGTATAGAAACAAGTTTACTCAAGAGTCCCCTGATTTTCTGATGTATTAATGAATACACACACTTGAGAAATTATTGATAAAACCTTACTTGTCTGGTTTAGAAGGTAAGAGTTTTCAGTATCTGAAAACAGACAGACAGGAGGTTTAAATAGAATTGCTTCCCTTAGGATTAAGTCTCTAAACCCAGAGGAAAAAGTCCTGTCTAAAATCCTGAACTCGCTGAAGATCTTGTCACAAAACGAATCCCAGCATCGGTGCACAAAAAGTATGCCGGCCGAAGGAAACCACAATGTCATCTGATGCACGTTTAGAATTAAACTTCACTGAATTCCATGGGATTCAGTGGTACAGCAGTAGGTTTCAAGAAGGGAAACACTGATTTACACTTATGTGTAAAGTTGTTTAAAATTGGCTAGTGCGGAACGAAGAACCTATTGATAAGGTGTTCTTTAAAAAAAAAAATTCCTCCTGTCCCCTGCAAAACAAACCTGAACTGAAAATTACTCCTTATCTTTCTCTAAATGCTGCTGACGGTTTTCTTCTGCAAATGCGGATTTTTATACTGCACATGGTTAAACAGAAACAACTTCAGTTCAGATCTTACATTCACAAAGATGAGTTTCCCGTGCCATTAGGCCACACCATTTGGTTGAGGGGAAAAAGAGTAATGCACTCCTTCAGCTTTCAGAGTTAATGCCCCGTTTATACTGAAACCAATATATGCCCCTCTCCCATCTTGACCTCTGGCTCACAGCCCTCTCCACATCGTGTGCGAATTATTATTATTATTATTACTACCCGTGTGTAAACACGAACCCCCTCCCCATCATCCCAAGCTTAAAATCACAAACCATATTTCCGTCCCAGTTCCCGAGAACGGTCTTCTAAAAATAGCAGTCAAATCCCTACTGTGGTTAGTTATAATACCCGCACATTATTAACCGTGAAAGGCCCAGCCAGCAGGCTTTGAAAAAATAAAATATATACCGTATGTGTAAATATACCCAATGAGATCTTTCTTGGATCAACAGTCCCGGAGTATTAAAAAAACCCCTCATCCGTCTCAGCCGATCCTGTCCCCGTCCCTGTCGCGGCTGTTGCAGATCGCAAAAAAGGTAAACCGGCCCAATGGTGGGATTCAAATAATTTAACAACCGTTTGTCTGCCCTAGTGATTTCTTACAACAACCAGTTCACCCAACTGCTCAGAAAGTTAAGAACTGGTTCTCCCAAAGTGGTGCGAACCGGCTGAATCCTACCCGGTGCAAGGAAGAGCCCTTTCCCCTCTCCCCGTCCAGCCTTAGGAGAGCTTGGCCACACACACCGCCAGGGCGATGGCCATCAGGAGGACGGCGGTGAAAATGATGCCAGCCAGGACCCTGCTGGGATCGCAAAGGGTCTTGTTCTCGACCCCCGAGATGGCGCCCAGGGAAGAGGCGCCCCCGCTGACGTTGGAATTCAGTTCGGCGCCCGGGTCTTGCTTGGCCTCGACCGTCCAGCGGGGCACGTTGACCTTCATCTCCATCTCGTAGATCATCTCGCCCACCTGGCTGATCTCCTGCTCCAGGTCCGTCAGGTCCATCATGTCGATGTTGGCCTCGGCGTTGTACTTCATGTTCTGGACGCTCATGGCCCGGGCTGCCACCCCGGAGGTGCCTCCGCTCAGCCCCGTCTGGATGAGCGGCTTCTTGGGCACGTGGAGGGGGAACGCTTGGCCCAGCTGCAGGGCGCGCCGCATGTCGCCCTCCAGGATCTCCAGGCAGGCGGAGAAGATGACCCAGAGGCGCTCAAACTCGGCTCGCTCCTCTTTGGCCAGGGTTTTGTCCCGCAGGGCGGCCGTCAGCTGGGTCCGGGTCACCCCGGCCAGCTCCTGCGCCTTCTGCCGGGTCTTCTTCAGCTCCTCGCGCAGTTCCTGCGAGTCCGCCGCGCCCCCGACGGTCAGCACCAGGTGCCGGTAGCAAGCCGTGACTTTGCTCAGAGCGTCCAGCAACGCCTTGCATTCCTCCTTGGCCATGGCGAGGTAGGTCCAGCGGCGCGCTCAATCCAAGCGAGCTTTGCCGGACGGCGCGCGCATGGCCGGAGCCCGGAGGCGCCCCCGCTGCTGCTTCTGCCGCTGCCGTCCCCACTGCCCTCCCTGTTGGCAGGACGGAGGCGCCTCCGCCTCCTTCCCCGCACTTCGGCCAAGGCGAGGCAGCTTTCCTCGCCCTGCGCGCATCCCCGGGGCAGGAGAGGGAAAAAAACAAGCAACAAGCAAGCCCGAAACACGACCGACCGACCGTCTCCTTTAAGCCCGCCGAAGCTGCGGTCCGGGCGCGGTCCGGGCGCTTAGGGTTAAATAGCGCGCAGCTGGCGCCGGCGGGACCATCCCGAGGGGAGGCTCCTGCTGCTGCTGCTACTGCTGGGTCGGCTTGCCTACCCGCCCCGCTGCCGCTGCCGCCTCCCAAGCTCCACCTTCGCCCGGCTGCCCAGCCAGCCGACGCGCCGGGGCGGTTGCGACAAGGCCGGGGCTCATTGGCTCGCTTGCTGGGGTAGGTCCGCCTCGGGGCCCGGACTAGGAACGGGCGGCGCTTGGAGGGGGTGGTGGAGGGGGAGGCAGAGGACGGGGAGGAGGAGGAGAGGGGATGCCGCTGTTGATGCTGCTGCTGCCGCCGCCGCCGCCGCCGTGGGGAGGGGGCGCAGAGGAGACCCTCGGGGGCTTCGCAGGAAAGTGAGCGTCCGCTTGGCCCGGGGAGGGGGAGGAGGGTTGCAAGAAACCGGGGTGCCGCGTTGAGGAGTCGGGAGGGGGGGCGTCGTGTCCCGGGAAGCCCCTTCCCCCTTGCCCCCCGGTCCTCTTCCCAGGGAAGGTCTTGGCGCGGGGCGGCCGGGTGGGAACTCCAAAGCGGCGCCCAGGGCAGCTCCCCGGGGTAGCCAGCCAGCCAGCCTCCCTACTTGCAGGCCTCCGTGCGCCTTCCCTTAAGCCTGCAATGGCTCCCTGCCCCTGCCCCAAATCTCCGGCGGGAGCTGAGTTAGGTAGTTAGTTAGTTAGTTTGTGTATGTATGTATGCATTTTAATTAATCCATTTAATGTATTTATTTATTTAGTCAAACGTGTACAAGGTGGCAGGTATAAGTGCGAACATGGACACGAATAATGAATGCGAATAAATGAGTTAGCAAGCCTCGCCAACAAGCCGGGGGAAGCGAAGGTCCGGAGGGGGGCTGCCTTCCTACTTGGGTGGGTGGGTGGGTAACCAGGGGCAGAGCGGGAGGCTGGAGGGGGGGAAATGCGGCCCTCTTTCCCCGGGCGGCCGGAGGGTCTCCCCCACCTCGGGCGAAGGAGCGCAGTTTGGAAAGCCCTTCGCCTTCGTTTGCAAAGGAGACGTCGGGGAGGTTCCGGGCTGGTTCCTGGCGGGGAGACGCTCCCGGGTTGCGTCCGAGGGTTCGTGGGTTTTCTCGCACGGGCCCTTTTCCTGTGCATGCCTCGGTTTCCTCTTTAGAGGGTGGGCGGGGGGAGGGAGAGAGAAGGAAGGTTCGCTTGGTTGCATAGTGAGGCAACTTGCATTCGGGGCAGGAAACGAGGAAGTTTGCACGTGGAAGTAAATTGTGGTGTGTCTGGGAGGCTGAGATGCAGAATTGGTATTTTATTGTATTTATTTTATGTATTTGTTGTATCTTGTGTATTTCGTTTCTTTTGTTTATTTAGTTTTTTGTTTGTCAAACATGTAATAGGTATAAGTATAAACATGGATATGAACGTAGGAAATGGATACTACCAATAAATTGGGACAATAGTAGGCATGCTGGTCTGCTTATGCACGCCTCCTTTATGGACAGACCTCTTAGGAATGGGGTGAGGTCCACGGTAGACAGTTTAAGGTTGAAGTTATGGGGGTTTGAGGATGTAACAACAGACCCCTCTGTTGCTAAAGTCGTATTTTCTGCAATCCAGTTTGGAGCAGTTTGCCTTGAGTTTGTATCTAAATACAAACTAAAGTATCCTGGCCTTTTCCACTAATTTAACCTGCAGTTGTGTGTATTTACTCAGAAGTAAATGATTATAAGAGTTCAGGCTGGCCCACCCAGGAAGTGACTTTAAATTTAAATGAACATCTAGTCCTGTGTTTTTCAGGGGTGCACTGGGAATAATTTTTTAAAAGTTTCTTTAGCAACTCCCACATGAAGACACTCAGCTTAATTCAGTGCTGTTTAAATTTAAGTTGGGTGGACTTCAACTCCCCAGAGTCCTATGCTTGCTGGGGAATTCTGGGAATTGAAGTTCCACACAAAAGTTACCCAGTCTGACAAAAACACTGGTCTAATAATGGGATCCCTCTGGACTTTTCAAATGAGTTACTGCTTAAAGGACTGGATTCTAATAAAGAGCCTAGGTGGGTAAAATGAGGACCCATGTTGTTGGGGGCAATAAACTGACTCTGTAAACTGCTTAACGAGGGCTGTAAAGTACTACAAAGCAGTATAGAAGTCCAAGTGCTATTGCTAAAGACCAGGGGTGAAATTCAGCAGGTTCTGACAGGTTCTGGAGAACCGGTAGCAGAAATGTTGAGTAGTTCGGAAAACCGGCAAATACCACCTCTGGCTGGCCCCAGAGTAGGGTAGGAATGGAGATTTTGCAGTATCCTTCCCCTGTTACGGCCACCAAGCCATGCCCACAGAACCGGTAATAAAAATTTTTGAATTTCACCCCTGCTAAAGACTCAAAATTACAGGAACTCAGCTCAATCATGTAAGACAAGATTTACTCTGCAGTGATTGAGCATGGTGACTGTTAGGCTGAGTGGTGCTTGGCCTGGAATATGCATTCTGTTCTCCCAGTGACAATATTAATTGCAATGTTTTAGTTATTCCTCAGGAGTCGGTTCAAATTACAAGGGACCCAAGCATACTGAAAACACTTTTTTTTTCTTTTTACTAATAAAGAATGCTGACACTGCATTAGCTTTACCCATCCAGTGTGACATTTTGCTTGTAAGGTTCCTCTTTTAAGTTTATTTGTATTGCAAAGTTTTGGTCTAGAATAGACACTAGTTTCTGTTTCTTAACATATTATCTCTGGGTAATGGTTTAATTTTCTGATGTACCGAGTGTGATTTGATTAGACAGATAGAAATAATGTCAAAACTGGGTGTTTTAAAGGACGTGTTTCTGGGGAGCAAACTCTGGATGTAGATATCAAGCAACTCAAACTTGTTCAAGTGGACGTAACAAGCATGCAAAGATTCTTCTTAATATCTAAACTGTATCCAGTCATGTGCTTGTGGTATATGCAAATAGCACTCTGCTGCATTTTATCAGCTAACTTCCTTGGGCAGAGATGTTGACAATTAAGCCATAACAGTGTTAGTTGCACAATAAACACATTTATTTAAGTAGCCATAGCTTACAGCATTGTTTCTCAGTCTTGGCATGGCTGTCTGGAGAATTCTGGGAGTTGAAGTTTTACAGACCTTCAAGCGACCAAGGTTGAGAAACATAGATTTACAGTAGTGACTTTGCAAGTGCTGTAGATAGCTTCTGAACTGATACTATCATGGAACGACTAGATCAGAGTTTCCCAAACTTCTCTCCATGCTGGCTAAGGAATTTTGGGAGTTGAAGTCCAGATACCTTACATTTGCCAAAGTCTGCAAATACGGAACTAGTTCAACTAGATTTAATCTTGCATGCAACGCTGAAATTATTTTCTGTTGAGTTTTTCTTTTTTAATTTCACAGTCAAGTGATTTCTCTTCTATAGACTAACCAGACTTAATTGCAGTTAGAGCCCGAGCTCAGAAACTGGCCTGTTGCTGCCACTTTTAATGAATGCACGAACGTCCACTTTTTATCTTAAGAAAGTAGCTTGCAAAATACTCAGTCAAAATAATTAAGAGAAATTACAACTTCTCTTAACTGGTGGAGAGTCACTGTTTCTTCCCTATCTTAATCCAGCTACAATAAACAGATTATCTGCTATCTCATATTAATTGGCTCCAATCAGCTGTCTGAATGACTGTTGATTTAATGAAAAAGTTCACGTGTATCTCTTCCAGATTAAAGTCGTTCTGCTGCATGAGACAGGGTCAAATAAATTGGTTGGGAATTTTAGAAGTTCCCGAATAGAGCAGAAGTTACCTCGGAGAAAGCTTTCTTGGGGATGGGAGACACAGCTTTGTGGGTTTTTGAAAACAGCAAATTATTCCTCCCTTTTGATTCAATGAAACCAAATGAGTCTTTTGGACCATATTGGCTGAGCAAAGTTCTGATTGCATTCTAGTTTTTACTACAGAGTCCTTGGTGCTCTCTCATCTTGGTTGTTTGCTTGCAGATGCTTTATTACTCTGCTAGGTGTCATGATGATGTTACCTAGTTGGATAATGAAATATCTGAAAGCAAATGACAAAACGCAGAGAGAATTCCTAGCTACATATATTCCCTTATATGGGACTTTTGATTAGGTCAATTATTTATGAGTTTATTTCATGTAATAGACTGCCTAGAACAGTGCCCCCTCACCTTTTGGGTACCAGGGACTGGTTGCGTGGAGAGGGGGTTTTCTGTGGACCGGAGGGGTCATGCTGTCTACCCAGCAGAGTTGGCAACAGATTCGGTCAGTGAGGAGGTTGGGGAGGAACATGGGCCAGTCCTGGAGTCTGGGGAAGGCTCGGATGAGGGCACTGTGTCAGAGGCAGAGAGGGGGCCAGAGCCGTATGCCAGTTATCAGCTGCCTTCAGAGTCAGACATCAGTGAGGCAGAAGAACAGCTGGAGCCTGTTTCCAGTGGGCGCATGCACAGAGTTGCCAGACGAAGGGAACAGCTAAAGAACGGGTTGACTTGGGAATAAGGTCACGGGGGGGGGGGGAATGATGAATGACCCCTCCCAGAGGAAATAAAAGAGGAGCGAAAGAGGAATTGAGTTTACAGGAGACAATTAGTTCACTTCATTGGTCGTGACTCTCTGAGACTTCTTGCAGCTCTCCAAGCCAGATAAGGTCTGTGACTGTAAATCCTCCCTCAAAAGACTTTGCTGGATGTGAATGAGCAGAATTCACAGTCAATTAATAAAAGGTTTTTTTGTTGGGACAAGGAGTTTGCTTCATGCTCTTGGAGAGCCTAGCTCAGAACAGCTGCCTGCATCTCATGGATGAGGCTTTGCTTGTTTGAGCATCCCGGTTTCTGGCATGCCGTGACTGGTGTCGGTCCATGGTCCGGGGTTTGGGACCCTGGCGTAGAAAGTTTGTACAGTTGCGAGATAGCTATAAAAGGAGTGTCAGTGTTAGAAGCTCAAGTTTGTGCTTCAGATTTGCAAGATTGTGTTCATCTATGCGATAAGACAGACGTAGTTCATCTAATTGTGTTTCCTGTCTGGTTAATCTGGGGAGGGCTAACAAAAAAGGCCATTCACTTGGTTTAACCACAGTTAAAATTGCCCCCATTAAAAATCAAATTGCCCCCCTATGGGGCGTGGGTCCCAAGGTGGTATTCTACTGGTTTGCACTGGTTTGGGCGAACTGGTAGTGACGGTGGCGTGAGGCTCCGCCCACCCTCCCAGACGTTATCACGGACCTTCTGGGCATGCCCAGACATGTGCATTCCCACTACCGTGATAGTGAAGATAAGAGAATACCATTACTGCGTGGGTTCCACGTTGGGAACTACTGTTCTATAGGTAATTGTGTAGATACCAGGTTAGTGGAGCAATAGCCACAATAATGTTCTCTGTGGCAATGCAAGAATGCCACCAAGCAGCTAATGGTACAATCCTCAAAGGAGGTGATCCCTTTTGAAGTAGAAGGCAACACCTACGAACTTGACTAATTTAAAAAATATTAAAGAGTTGGATCTGGTTGTAAGTTGGGGAATTACCAGAAAATCTAGAATGGACTGAGAAATTGAAAACCAACAACAACCATATCTCAGAAGCAGGACTTTCTGTATTACCAAAGAAGCCTACATGAGTATTGTCAGTTGAAATTGAGCAATTGAATTTCCTTCAAGGAAGTCATCATATTTACCTACTTCCAACATCATGCTTCAGCATAACGTATTTCGGATAAAAGAAGGCAGATGCTGGATAATACCAGAAGAAAGAACTTCTTTAAAAGATAGTAAATTCTTTGTTGTGGCAATTATTTTCTTGGATTATTGTTGCTTTGAATTTGATTGTTTTTTGGGGCTGATGGATTAATTTACAGAAGGCTGCTTGGCTGGATATTTTGGTGGCACCTATGGCTGTGTATGATGAAGATCTGTTGAGGAACCCTTTCTACTTAACCATGCAGAAACGACGACCGGATCTCTGCAGGAAAGTTGCCGAACTCCACGGAACGGTAGGTAGATTAGGATGACTCCCAAGAGTCTCTTCAAGAAGGGCCAAGAGTGACCGTAGGTTTCATCTATTCTAACAACTGTGTGAACTTCAACTCCCAGAATTCCCCGGCCAATAAGGGAACTGATCTAGGGACAAGTTTATTTAAAATAGTTATGTACCAAGGATGAAATGCTACCAGTTTGGGCTGGTTCACCCGAACCGATAGTAAAAAAATACTAGAAATCGCCGCTGTTCTACTTACCTTTGCAAACTCAGAAAAGGCTTAATCCGGTGCACATGGCAAACCAGTAGCAAAGCGAACTGGTAGCAGACTTCAGAGCATTTCACCCTTGTTACATACCATTTCTCACTGTAACGTCAAAAGGGTACTTTTGTGTCTGATCTCCATGTTGAAAGGACTGGGCAGGTGATACTGTGTGTAATAGAGGTGTAACCTAGGGCTGTTGAACGTAGCTTCTATGCGGGGAATAATTTGAGAAGCTTCTTTAGCAATTCCGCTCTGGAGCAATTAAAAGATATTCAGATTAATTCAGTACAGTATAATCTAATCTATGCTCAACCTTGACAACTTGAAGGTGTGTGGACTTCAAGTCCCAGAATTCCCTTAGCCCACTCACCTTTCTGGGAGTTGAAGTCCACACCTCTGCAAGATTCCAAGGTGGGCAAACACAAATCGAACATATGCTAGTCTTTGACCGCAATAAAGGTCAACTGATAACCTAAAAATAATTGGCATACGTTACCTGGTGCTCTTTGTTTACTTCTTCTTGGCGAACATGCCCTCAGCCTTTTATTTGCTTGTTCAATATTTGATGAAACTGGAGATAAATCAGTAGGTTACTAGATCCTGCTTGTTTTTCATAGTTCAAAGGCTATTGCAAAAAAAGTAAATGAATCCTATGTACCCATGCTACCTGTGGAAGATATGTTACCCATGTCTAAATTTTTATTTTCAGAAGGTCTTTATAAAGGCAATAAAAGTAACAGGAAGGGAAGTTTCAAAACTTATGACAAAGAAAACGGGTCAAGACTATATATCATCAAGAATTCTTAAAAGAACTCACTTATGTAAATGCTACCTAATAGAATATAAAACGTTTATCAGCTTGGACACTAGACGAGTGAGACATTGTCAAGACAATGAAATAGTTAACATTTATTTCAAATCGATTAGTGGAAATCATGTTAAAAATAGGTCAATGAAAGCAACATAAGGCCAGATGTAACAAAAGGATTTATTTTATTTTGTTACATCTCTGAGTTAGAAGGGACCTCGGAGGTCTTCTAGTCCAACCCTCTGCTCAAGCAGGAAACCCTATGCCTGTGATGGTGAACCTATGGAATGTGTGCCAGAAGTGGCATGCAGAGCCATCTCTCTGGGCACGCCAGCCGTTGTCCATTGCTCTTCTGGGTTCCGGTGCGCCAGCTGGTCTTGGTGTGTGCATGTGTGCCAGAAACTGGAGGACCAGGTGACCGGCGCATATGCACACCCACCAGCTGGTCTTCGAGTTTCCAGTGCTTCCATGCGCGCACGTGCATTCAGGGTTGGGCGCTCGGTGCCGAAAAGGTTTCCCATCACTGCCCCATGCCATAGTTTGATTTCAAATACTGTCTTTAGCAAAAATGTGATGGATTTGGGATCCAGCAGTATATGCCGTAACATCCTGTAATGTTTTTCCCCCTAGATACTGGTACCTTGTAAAGGCAGTCTTTCAAACAGCATCATTTCGGCTTGCCAGTTTGAGTCTTACATTCTTAAAGCAGCGGACAACAACCTCCACACTTTGAATGGAAAGGTACGGGCGATAGAAATAATGGGAGCCACTTCAGACTTGGATGGGTAACGTTTTTGCAGTCTCACCTGCAGAATAAAATGTGGACAAAGTCATTTGTGATGCTCTGAGAAATGCGATAAACTGGCAAGATTTGATTGAAGGATTTATTCATCTGTTTGTGCTGCATTACCTAGACCAGTGGTGGGCAACCTTTTTTTTCAACTGAGCCAAATCTCACCAAAACCACGATTGAAATTTACTTTGAGAGCCACATTTTTAAAACCGAAAATACATAGGATGGTACACTGTTTTTAGTTTCAATAAGTTTTTATTGAGAATATTCTGCATGCAAGTATCCACATAGGTCGGGAGGATACATATAACACAACTAATAAAACAAAAACTTTAGAACGATATTATTTATCGATAACGTTAAATTCCGTAAAATTTGCCTTACAATGTAGAGAAAATTACATCCTGACATTGACTGACAAAGTCACAACCACTAATGTGAACATTGGCCTTGCATTTCCTTGGATAGTTTGAGTAAGTCAGGTTTGTATGTTGTTGTTTTTAATTTCATCTCTCTCTCCCACTTTCTTTTTTTCTTTCTTTCTCTCTCTCTCTCTCTCTCTCTCTCTCTCTCTCTCTCTCTCTCTCTCTCTGGCTCTTTGTCTCTCTCTCCCTCCCTCCCCCATCTCTGTCACTGTGTGTGTGTGTGTCTGTCTGTCTGTCTCTCACTCACTCTGTCTGTGTGTGTGTCTGTCTGTCAGTCTCTCTCTGATTCCCTCCCTCACTCCCTCTCTCTGTTCCTCTCTCTGTCTGTCTGTCTCACTCACACACACACACACACACACACACTGTGGTCACCTTGTTGAGTGTTCCAATCACATTTGAAACACTCAACAACTGGCCTGCATTTATGGTATTTTGCAGCATTCTGCAGTCATAGGACCAAAATTGGTTGTCACTCGCCCGGGCTTTTGCAGAAGCTTCCCTCCGAAGCCCGAGAGGAGGGAGGGAGCGGGCACCCGGCACACAGAAGAGCCGCATTAAAGGGTGTAAAGAGCCGCATGTGGCTCGCGAGCCGCGGGTTGCCCACCACTGACCTAGACACCTTTGTCTGTGAGGAGGGTAATTTCCACAGCAGGTGATTTCCAGAGCTGACGTATTTGAGGTGTAAAATTCTGAAAGGTCCATGCGAAAGCAAAAAAAAAGATTGCGTTTTGGGTATCTTTTGCTGCATTTAGTGGCTGCCTGAACAATTGCAAACTAGAGGTAATAGCCATAGTGATTTTCAACCTCCTTAACCACAGTCTAATGAGATTTTAGCAGTTATTTCTCCACATGAGAGCAAATGACCTCGTAGAGGTTGGCTATTTTTAAATCTTGATTTAATTTTGGGCATCTATAGATACTATTTCGGGAATATTGTTGGCGCCTCTGAGCCTGCAGGTTATGTTTCTTATGGTAGACTTTTTTTTTAACTGTTTGCTCTATTTAGGTATTGAATTTTTCTTTTTCTTCGTGTCTTTTTTCCCTATCCAGGAAGTCTTTATACAAGGAAATATGATCGTCCTTGGGGGTGAATTGAACCAGCGTTGCTCGATACCTATTCTCTTTGAGGAGACGTTTTATAATGACAGGGAAGAGAGCTTTAACATCCTTTGTATAGCTCATCCTCTAGAAAAAAATGAAAATAAAGGTAAAGGTTTTTCCTCAGCATTGACTGTAGGTGCTTGATTGGTTTTTGAATGCCTCCTCTCTCTGCATGGGTAAACTACTTTTTCAGCCTGAAAGGGAATCATAAAAATAAAATAAAATTGAACCTGCAGGAATGCAGAACCTCTTTACCCACTTGTGAGGAACAATTTATCTGCAGCTAGGTGTCAAGCCTGAAGTTATATTCCTTTTTAGGATCTTTGGCCTGCCACACACTCTATTATTTCATTATGCTGTTTCATTGGTGTAGTAATTGGGAGGAGGAATAGAAAGGAGTAGAATTGTGGAATGTGTTGTTGTCATTCCTTTCTAGAAGCCCTTTTGTCTCCGTACCTCTGCATTTGACCGGAACCAGGTGGGTGGAGATGCCAGCATGGCCGAAGAAGATTGGACCATGTGATGGATTTATGGGTGTGGGGAAAAGATCATGAACTTTCAACTGGGTGGAATCCCAGGAAGCTTTTAGATTTGGGATTCCACAGCTTATGGCCAACATGTCTGTCTTATTAAATTGGAACTTTAAGGATAGTTTTGCCTTGGACTCTGATTTAATTCTGCATGATATCTGGAACACTGACACTAGGTTCTCTTGTGGTCCACCCGCAACCTAATAAGGCGACTAATAAGTCTGATAAAATAAATAAATAAATAAATAAATAACCTGCGGAGCTGGCAGCAGAGTCGGACAGTGAGGAGGTTGGGGAGGAACATGGGCCAGTCCTGGAGTCTGGGGAAGGCTCAGATGAAGGCAGAGAGGGGCCCAGGGCCATCTGGGAGTTATGTGCTGCCTCTGGAGCCTGACATCAGTGAGGCAGAAGAACAGTGGGAGCCTGTTCCCAGTGTGCTAATGCGCAGAGCTGCCAAAAGGCAAGAACAATTGAGAAAAAAGGGGCGACTTCGGAGTAAGGCTTGGAGATTATTGGCTCCTCCTATGAGACATAAAAGGGGAGCGAACGAGAGGTGAGCTTTTGCAGGAAGCAATTAGTTCATCTGGTCGGTCCAAGCTCTGAGAAGTTCTGCTTGACTCTGTGCTAAGTCTAGCCTTGCAAAACTAATTGGCAATTAGGTCTCTGGAAGCATTTCAAGGGAGAAAAAAGTGGGTGCTTATCAACACTACCCTGAACGACTGTGGCAACTCGAGCAGACATCTGTCAGAATCTTCACAGACTGTTGGGGAAGTTGTGCCGGCTGTGAATGACCATAATTCACAGCCGTATAAATAAAAGAGGGTTTTTGGAACTAGGATTGTGATTTATGCTTTCTCAGGAAGCCTAGGTCAGAACATCCACATTCAATCATAATACGGCTTCATTGAATTTTGGCTTGGCATCTTGAATGAACCCAACCATCTTGGTTCCTAAATTTTGTTTGGTGCTTTGGAAATCCAGGTAATTGTGGCTTAATCAACCAACTGTGTTTAAGCAAACCATGACTTTGGGTAATGTGTCAACAAGTCACAACAGACTCCAGGAAGAAATTTGGCAGTAGAACCATCCTAGTTTATCAACCTTCCGTTGATGTCTGCCTCTATGACTTCCACTCTGTGAATTTTCCTCTGATTCTTGGAGGGAGAAGATATTTGTTCTGTTTGCTGACAAGTGTCTTCCCATTTCAGAACCATCCTCGACGACATCCCACTCTTACTCCTTGAAAAACATGGAAGATGTGAAAGAATTCTTGGGAAGGCATGCAGAAAAATTCGATAAAGCCATTGCATCTTTCCACCGGACTTTCAAGGAGCATGACAGGAAAATCCTGCGACACTATATAGTTAGTATTTCCAATGAATTTAATACTTAACAGCACATGGCAAAAGGATTAAAAGCATTAAATTAACATTTTCCAATCTCTTTAACAATCTCTTCAAAAGGGGAAGGGGGTATGTGGAAAGTCTGGCCATGGCATATGTATGTGACTTAAAGTACGTTGCTTTCTTTGAAAATGAATTAGTCATGTGTTGGCTTGTGTAAGTAGAATGATCCTGCAAGACTTTTAGCAATAGCACTTAGACGTCTATACCGCTTCATAGTGTTTTTACAGACCTCTCTAAGCAGTTTACAGAGTCAGCATCTTGCCCCCAACAATCTGGGTCCTCATTTTACCCACCTTGGAAGGATGGCTGATATTTTTAAATGCTTGACCTCTTCCTAGCTCCCACCCGTTTTCTCAATGCATTTTGCTTTGATCTTCAGGATTCTGTGAACGCCCTCTACACCAAATGCATCCAGCAGCTGTTGAGAGACTCCCACCTTGTAAGTACAGAAGTGCGGAGGTAAACATCTGGCTGTGTGATTCTTAGGCATTCCTGGGCGTTTATTCTGCTTTCTTTTCTCCCAAATAATTTAGAGAGTTCTTGCAAAGCAGGAACTTCAGATGAACCTGATGAAACAAGCAGTGGATGTGAGTATCCTGGATGGTCTTTAGGATCTTGGTTCCCGCTTTGAGCAGACCTTCAGAATCCTTTCTTTGCTTTTTTTATTTCTTGGTACAGATGTATGTCCATCACTCTCTCTACGATGTCATCTTCAAATACGTGGGGACCATTGAAGCCAGTGAGGTAGGTACCCAGAAGTGCCTCAGGTTCTCCCCTTGCCAAAGTTATGTTTGGAAACAAAGGGGCTGATACAGTTCTACAGAGGAATTATTGAGTCTGTCATCTTCACCTCTATAACTGTCTGGTTTGGCTCCACAACCCGACAAGGCAGACACAGACTTAAAAGCTTTGAAAGCATACCACCTCCCAAGCAAAAGCAGAATAGAATAGAATTCTTTATTGGCCAAGTGTGATTGGACACACAAGGAATTTGTCTTTGGTGCAGATGCTCTCAGTGTACATAAAAAGACAATTAGAGGATAATTAGAACTGCAGAAAAAACAATTACTACCAATCTGCCTTCCATGGAGGACCTGTACACTGCACGAGTCAAAAAGAGGGCTGTGAAAATATCTACAGACCCCTCACATCCTGGACATAAATTGTTTCAACTCCTACCCTCAAAACGACGCTATAGGTCTCTGCACACCAGAACAACTAGACACAATGACAGTTTTTTCCTGAACGCCATCACTGCTAAACAAACAATTCCCTCAACACTGTCAAACTATTCACTGCATTACTATTAATCTTCTCATCGTTCCTATCGCCTATCTCCTCCCACTTACGACCGTATGACTGTAACTTTGTTGCATGTATCCTTATGATTTATATTGATATTGATTGTTTCCTGATTGCTTATTTGTGCCCTATGACTATCATTAAGTGTTGCACCTTATGATTCTGGACGAACGTATCTTGTCTTTTTATGTACGCTGAGAGCATCTGCGCCAAAGACAAATTCCTTGTGTGTCCAATCACACTTGGCCAATAAAGAATTCTATTCTATTCTTTTTTTTTGGCTTGGGAGGTGGCATGCTTTCAAAGCTGCTGTACCAGCCTTGGTGTCTGCTTGAGAGGCTTTGGATTATGTTAGCTTCTTTTTCTTTTTATCAAAAAAATAGAGGTTGACTAGTAGAGTCATTGGAGCTACAATTGCTCAGGGGTTCTTGGTGGGTAGTTTAAGTTCTGTTCAAAGCCTCTCCCGCCAGGATTTACAGTGATGTCTTCTCTGGTTAGGATGCAGCCTTCAACAAAATCACCCGAAGTTTACAAGATCTGCAGCAGAAAGATCTGGGCATCAAGCCGGAGTTCAGGTGAATTCTCAACTGTTTTAAAGGGTTTTCCTAGCACAGTTTTGTTTTGTTTTCTTCCTGAAGAAAGACTGGACAGATAAACTTGGGAAAACAGAGGCAGCCAACTTCTTGCTTCTTCAAAAAAAAGGGAAGGGTTCATGCCTTTTTATTAGAGGCTTGTGACCCAAAGGATGCAATTTGCTATTCCTGCTTTAAATAGATCTTGGCCTAACCTTTTGCTCATCGCTGCCTTGGGCTGTTAATTCCTTTTGGATGGACGAACACTGAAACTGGTCTGTAAACCAACATTTATTTCTAGTTTCCGGCAACAAACATCCCACAGCGAACAGTGGTTTGCTTAGCAACTGCCAAGTTCACTTAACGACCACTGCAAAAAGGCTATGAAATCAGGCATGATGATGACCTGCTTAAAGACAGGCTCACTTTTGGTTGTTAAGGATAATAACCTGGATACCATTTGAGAAGTTATTTCTTTTTGTTTCTTTTAAAGTTTTTAAGAAGATGTTGGCTATCCATTTGTCTGAAGTGGTGTAGGGTTTCCTGCCTAAGCAGGGGCTTGGACTAGAATAGAATATTAGAATATTTATTTCTTAGCCGCACCCTCTCCCGAAGGACTCGGGGCGGCGTACAATAAAACATATAAAATACATATCTGGACAGGACATACATATAACAAAGACGTATACAAGACGTATACAAGGAGGAGGTAGGCTGATAGATAAAAAACAAGAAGACCTCCAAGGTCCCTTCCAACTCTTCTATTCTATTCCATTCCATTCCCATTCCATTCCATTATTCTATTCTGTTTTGCCCCTGTTGCGTTCTAAGCTGTTTTTTCTTTCTTTCTGATGGTGCCTTTTTTTAGTTTCAACATCCCACGCGCCAAGCGGGAACTGGGGCAGCTGAACAAGTGCACCTCTCCACAACAGAAGCTCCTCTGCTTGCGGAAAGTGGTCCAAATAATCATGCAGTCTCCAAGTCAAAGAGGTGTGGGGATGATGTCATGAAGTTTCAAGAAGTTGCTTCTCTGTCCTTTTGAAAGCATCCTCCACGAGCTTTTAAATTGGGGTCCGGATTTTGCTTTATTTGCATTACTTTGGAAAACGGAGGATGCAACTTAACGTTCGTGTGGAAGTAGTGTCTTTCTCCTGTATGGAGAAATGCAGGGCAAGAGCTGCGATGGAAATCACAATCCACTACTAGTGCTTGAACCTCTGGAGTTTCTTTGAAGACGTTTCACTTCTCATCCCGGAAGCTTCTTCAGCTCTGACTGGATGGTGGGGAATGGAAGGATTTATACTCCTTGTAGACAGCTGGTCATTTGCATACTTTTAAGAGTTGTTGAGACCACCTGGAGGTTTATCTTGATCCTCATGGTCCAGGTGAATACAAATGACCAAGCTATCTGCAAGGAGTATAAATCCTTCCATTTCCCCACCAGCTAGTCAGAGCTGAAGAAGCTTCTTGGATGAGAAGTGAAATGTCTTCAAAGAAAAAGAAAGAAAAAGCACCTTTGGGACAACCATGACTTGGATGACTGAGAATCTCTATAGACATTGAACTCTGGACTTTGCGTTTTCAAGTCCTCTTAATCCTTGACCGGATGGTAACAGTTGGAATAGATGGGGAATTCTGGGAGTTGAAGTCCACACATTTTTAAATTGCTAAGACTGAGAAAAAAAATGTTTTTACAGGGTAGTACTAGCAATAGAACTTGAAATTCAGCAGGTTCTGACAAGTTCTGGAGAACCAATAGTGGAAATTTTGAGGAGTTCGGAGAACTGGCAAATAACACCTCTGGCTGGCCCCAGAGTGGGATGGGAATGGAGATTTTGCAATATCCTTCCCCCAGGAGTGGGGAGGAGTGGGGAGGGAATGGGGATTTTGCAGTATCCTTCCCCCAGGAGTGGGAAGGGAATGGGGATTTTGCAGTATCCTTCTCCCAGGAGTGGGGAGGGAATGGAGATTTTGCAGTATCCTTCTCCCAGGTGTGGGAAGGGAATGGGGATTTTGCAGTATCCTTCTCCCAGGAGTGGGAAGGGAATGGGGATTTTGCAGTATCCTTCCCCCAGGAGTGGGGAGGGAATGGGGATTTTGCAGTATCCTTCCCCCAGGAGTGGGAAGGGAATGGGGATTTTGCAGTATCCTTCCCCCAGGAGTGGGGAGGGAATGGGGATTTTGCAGTATCCTTCCCCCAGGAGTTGGGTGAGAATGGAAATTTTGCAATATCCTTCCCCCAGGAGTGGGGAGGAGTGGGGAGGGAATGGAGATTTTGCAGTATCCTTCCCCTGCCACGCCTGCAGAACCGGTAGTAAAAAAAATGGAATTTCAGCGACTTATATACTGCTTCTCAGTGCTTTCCAGCCCTCTCTAAGGTATTTACAGAATCAGCATATTGTGCCCAACAATCTGGGTCCTTGTTTTACTGACCTCAGAAGGATGGAAGACTGAGTCAACTTTGAGCCAGTGAGACTCGAACTGCCGAACTGCTGACAGCCGGCACTCAGCAGAAATTAGTTGCAGTACTGCATTCTAACCACTGCACCACGAGAACAAAGCTCTTAAGCCATTTCAAAACTGCTACGAATTATTATTGGATTAGGCACAAATTGATAATTTTATTTAGGTTTGGCATAAACCTAAATCGATAGTCTAGGAAATCTCCTATTCTAACATGTTTCTAAAATAGCTAAATAGAACAATTGAGATACTTTTTCTAAACAGGGTGCATTTCTTTTCTTCTCTCTTTCCCGTTCAGTTAACATGGAGACTATGTGCGCCGATGATCTCCTCTCTGTGTTGCTCTATCTCCTTGTGAAAACAGAAATTCCTAATTGGTATGTAACCTGCTTCCCCCCTCCCGCAGTTTCAAAGAATCCTATAAAGGAGAATATTTGTAGCTGAGAGTTGAAACGAGAGGGGTCCTTGGTGCTTTCTGAGCTCGCTTGTTTTACTGCAGATGTTTCCAAACTAGGTAACATCATAGTGCTCTGATGAAACATGGTTAGAGAATCCTCCTTAAACAGGACATTATAAGCCACACTAACTAAAATAAGGCTCAGTGGCTAAGACGCTGAGCTTGTCGATCAGAAAGGTCGGCAGTTCGGCAGTTCGAATCCCTAGTGCCGCGTAACAGAGTGAGCTCCCCTTACTTGTCCCAGCTTCTGCCAACCTAGCAGTTCGAAAGCAGGTAAAAAATGCAAGTAGAAAAATAGGGACCACCTTTGGTGGGAAGGGAACAGTGCTCCGTGCGCCTTTGGCGTTGAGTCATGCCGGCTACATGGCCACGGAGACTTCTTCGGACAGCTCTTCGGCTTTGAAACGGAGATGAGCACCGCCCCCTAGAGTCGGGAACAACTAGAACACATATGCGATGGGAACCTTTACCTTTACCTTAACTAAAATAATATTCTCACTAAACTTCAGAGCTCAAGTATTGCAGTAGCTTTGACATGGGGATGTTCTTGGAACCCATTCAGAAGCTTCAAATGATCCAGAATGAGGGGCCCTTGGTGGTCTCTGAGCTTGATTGTTTTCTTGTAGACGTTTCATTACCCAAACTAGGTAACATCATCAGTGCTAGATGATGATAATGATGATGTAGCAGCACTGATGATATGTTATCCATCCCAAGGATAACAACAATAATACAATAATAGCAGCAGCATCCCAAAATGCCAATATCTTCTGAATACTAAACAGAATACATAGCTTTTTTGCTGCTTTAGGACATCAGCAATTCCTGCAGCTCAGACATCATGTGTTTTTGGTCACAGATTTTGAAATGTGTATAGGATGTTATGAAAGAGACCTTGACCATTATTTGGTGTGATAGAAATGAAACATCTGCTGCTTAACTGCTGTATTTCCATGGATTACATGGATTATGTGCATTAGAAATATGCCCAGGTTCTTGGATGTCAGTTTTAACTTAAAGCTGGATTTTAATTCTTTGTGTCTTTGACTGTCAAAACCAAGGATTAAAAGCCCACACATTTTCGTACGTAAGCACCACATAGTACTCTGTGGTACTTCTTCAGAGTTTGGTACTAAACACATTGGGACGAGTTTTATAGCAGGGTGATACTAGGCAAAACTAAAGCTCAATAGCTAAACATTTTTGGAGCGTATTTTCTTTAAGTGCAGTATGCAATATATAATCAAAATATGCAGAAATTGTGATAAGTGCTTGAATCCTGGTTTGGTTTTTTATGACTAGGCAATATCACTGTTACTCTATCACAGGGGTTTCAAACTCACGGGCCACGGGCCACATCCAGCCTGTGATGTGGTCAAATCTGGCCCATGGGGCCATCCTGGAAAATGTAATGGGCTGGCATCACTTTGACCCAGTCTACTCAATGTGAAGAGGAAACATGCCAGCAGTTTGGGGACTGGTATCAAGTTGGCCCCTTAGGTCAACCACAGCCTTGATGTGGCCCTCAATGAAATTGAGTTTGACACCCCTGCTGTACCATTTCATATCCTGCTGAATCTGGATGCAAACATTTGGTCTCAAAGACTGAAGTACATCCCAAATTTTGATAATAAAACTTTAGGGCGCCATTTTGGATTCCTGCATTCTGGTTGAATTCACATACTCCTTTAAGTCATAGTGTGGTTTGCTGCTTTTGTTTTTTGTGACACCATGTGTTCTGAGAATCCAGCTGCTTATGGTTGTTGTGGCCCGCCAGCAAAGCTGGCAGCAGATTCGGACAGTGAGGAGGTTGGGGAGGCACATGGGCCAGTCCTGGAGTCTGGGGAAGGCTCTGATGAGGGGTCTGTGTCAGAGGCAGAGAGGGGGCCAGGGCCGTATGCCAGTTATCAGCTGCCTTCAGAGTCAGACATCAGTGAAGCAGAAGAAAAGCTGGAGGCTGTTCCCAGTGTGCTCATATGGAGAGCTGCCAGACAAAGGGAACGGTTAAAGAACAGGGGTCAATTTGGGAGTGAGGCCACAGGTGGACGATGAATGGCTCCTCCAAGAGGAAATAAAAGAGTGAAAGAGGAGTGGAGTTTACAGGAGACAATTAGTTCGCTTCATTGGTTCGTGACTCTCTGAGACTCTTTGTCAAGTTTTGCAGATATCAACCTGGCAGCTCTCCAAGCCAGATAAGGTCTCTGACTGTAAATCCTTCCTTGAAAGACTTTGTTGGATGTGAATGAGAAGAATTCATAGTAAATTAATAAAAGGGGTTTGCTTCATGCTCTTGGGAAGCCTAGGTCAGAACAATGGTTGAGACCTGTGATACATAGTTAGAACAATGGATGAACCCATTGGGTTAAGCCAACTAGTCAGTAAAAATTGGTGAGAGGCTTATTACATTTGAATACAGCCAAAGTGTGGTTTGGTTTTGGCCTTGTATGTTGTACAAACGCAGTTGTTAGGGTTAGTAAATAGAGCTTAGCAAAATGTGCAAGTTCAGCCAGTAGGACTGATTTAAGAATATCATGCCTTTGTGCTATCTTTAATTTCCCCTGGATCACCGTGATAACCAGGATGGGCCTTACAAAACAGAAATAAGGTCTGTCTGGTTCCTTGCAAAGAAACAGCTCAGAACTTACCCGAGTTGAAATGTAATACTTGCTCATAATTGAAAACTCGAGCAGAATTAAAAACAAGTATCAGAAAACATCCAGGTTTGTTTAATGGATAGAAATTGGGTCCAGTTGCAAAAAATATTGGTTTGGTTTTTTTTTTTTTGCTTCCTGGCAATTGCTTACGTAGTTTTTATTCCTTGTCTAGGATGGCAAACCTGAGCTACATCAAAAACTTCAGATTTTGCAGTTCAGCAAAGGATGAACTGGGATATTGCTTGACCTCAGTTGAGGCTGCAATAGAATATATCCGTCAAGGAAACCTCTCGGACAGGACACCGGTAAGCCCCTGTAATGCCCTCTATCCTATCCCAGCCTCGAAATCTCTCTAAGAGTCTCCCCGTTTTGTAGGCCTGCAGGATTCTAGCCATGTTGTAACAGGAGTCCGGAGAGCTAACTCAGAAATGCATTTCGCTTGTCAAAGCCAGGCCATTATCCTGGCCAGGCCGCTCAAGCATTTATATATATTGTGCTTGCAAAGAATACGAAGGACAAACCCAAACTGAAAATTGCAAGCTGCAGGAAATAGCCTTGCATATAAACGTGGCTTGGCTTTTCCATGCGTTTCACTTGTAGACGCAGGATTTCGTTTACTTAGCACAAATTGCGTCCCAAGACAGGAGCTGATTTTTATTATTATTTTTTTGCATGGCATACCAGTTCAAGTGGGACGCGGTGGCTCAGTGGTTAAGATGCTGAGTTTGTCGATCAGAAGGTCGGCAGTTCAGCGGTTCGAATCCCTAGCGCCGCGTAATGGAGTGAGCTCCCATTACTTGTCCCAGCTTCTGCCAACCTAGCAGTTTGAAAGCACATAAAAAATGCAAGGAAGGTAACAGCGTTCCGTGCGCCTTCGGTGTTTAGTCATGCTGGCCACATGACCACGAAGACGTCTTTGGACAGCGCTGGCTCTTCGGCTTTGAAATGGAGATGAGCACCGCCCCCTAGAGTCGGGAACAACTAGCACATATGTGCGAGGGGAACCTTTACCTTTACCAGTTTGACTTATGGCCACCATCAAGCCCCAAATTTGTTTGCTCAACGAGACGTTTGTTAAGTGAGTTTGGCTGCCTTTTACAACCTTTCTTGCCCCAGTTGTTAAGCGAGTCGCTGCTTAGTACCACAGTTGTTAAGTGAATCTGGCTAAAGGGGATCCCATGAGCCTGGAACCACACAATTGTCTTAAATATATGCCTGTTGCCGAGTGTCCGAATTTTAACCCCGTGACCATGGGAATCTTGCGACGGTCATAAGTGTGAAAATCAGCCATGTCACTTTTTTCCAGGGCCGCTGTAACTTCAAATGGTCACTCCACAAGTGGTTGTAAATCAAGGATTACCTTTAGAGACAATCTGAGCAAGACAGAATATGTTTTGACTGAATATATGGAATCAAACTTAATTTGATATGTTGCTAGGATGATAATCTGCTGTGTATTTGATAAATCTGTCACCTTCTGTTACGCTAAAAATTAGCCCACGTCAGAAGTTCTTGGAGGGCTTTTCAGAGATGGATTTAAAAGTACCATTGATTTAGGATGACAGTAGTTGGCACAAGTCCTTTTTTTAAGAGTTAAAAAGAATCACCTTTAGGTTTCAGCTTTCTGGGCTTAGTCAAATCATTTAGAGCCTTGCCGATGCATTAAGTGGAATATATTTGAACAGCTTTATATTGTGGGCTGAGCGAGGGAGTGCTAAATCCACAACCTTTGTGTGTCAAGACACACAGCTGAGTTACAGTGATTTTTCTGCCAGCAATAAATGGTTTTGCTTGTAGAAGGAAGGTGTGGCCACGTGTCCCTAAAACCATAGCGGGTGTTGCAGAGGTATTTTAGAAAGCACGAATGCTTTGAAGGCACTCTGAAGATAATTTTTTAAAAAGCCGATGGATAAGGAACTTGAGGTCAGCAATTCAAGGTATTTTCTGGAAGCAAGATAGAGGTAGCTGGCAGATTTTAACCAAGGTGATCTTTAATTTCTATCTTCAAAAGCATTGCTAAATGCTCCGTACCTTTTATGCCATCTAATCAAAATCTAGCAGCTTCCGTTGCTCTCCATTTTGGTTGAAAGTTGGATGCAGTGTTATAACGCGTCAACATTACACCCCCAAAATGCCAAGGACTTCTTTCACAGCTGTTTAAGGCATAGTGAAATTTATTTATTTATTTCTTCAATTTCTGTGCCTACCCATCTCAGGCAATCACTCGGGGTGGCCCTAGTTTTCTCTTAATGGGCCAGAGCTTTAATTGACCTGTCAGTATTCCTTTTGCGACTGGAAATATTCTTATAGCCATAAAATTATTACCCCCCCCTCCTCCTTTTTTTGTATTGTTAGCGTGTTTGCAGAATAAAACACATGTCTTAATCATGTGAGGCACATTTCAATATTACTGAAGTGTCCACCTCAGATGGGCACCGGGACTGCCCACTGTTGGCAAGATATAAACCAAGAATATGGTTTATATCTTGTCCCTGAACTGGTTTGACCCATGAGTCAGTTAACCCTTCTAACTTAGAATGTCTGTTGAACCTATTCACTCTGAATGCAGAATAGTGTCAATTCGTAAAGCATCCCTGACCTGCTCTCGAGTTGCCATGGGGGGGGGGAACTGATGGAGCAGCAACCAGAAGCACATTCCAGACATACTTTTCTCAAGGCTGTACCGCAGGTTACCTGCAACAGCTGGAGGGGCGTAACCTCTACAGCCAGGGAAAGTGCTCCGATGGAGAACGTGATTTATGGCACATCCTAGATGGAAAGGGAAAACAGGGTCATAATTGAGCCGTAAATTATGTGGGAGCAGAGCTGGCTTCACTTGGGTAAATGCTGACATGTTCGGAACCCTGACAAATAGTAGATAATTTAGCATCCTGGAGCTTAAGCTAGTGTTGAATTTTCCATGACATGAAGTGGAGTCTTCAAGACTCTCTTCTATGGTCAAAAATATGTATGTTGGAAGTTGTAGCTCGTCAACTTCTGGAGAGCCACGGGTTGGGAGAGCCACGGGTTCCTCATTTCTGCTTTAGACAATAGGGTTGCTACAAAGTTGATGATGACAAGAGAAACTTCCAAAACCTTAGGTGCTCCTGATCTGAATCGAAGCTGGAGGAGGTGGACGTGATAACCTCAATGGAAGCTGCGCCTGTGAGCCATCTACAAAGAATGGAACTTTAGGGGTTTAATGGCTTGGTTTGGGGATCACTTCATGCTGAGGGCCCTGGGGATCTTTTCGGGCAAACTCTTCACTCCTCTTCTGCACTTGAAATCACTTTTGCAACTCTTTCACTTTGCTTCTCGGTGGGATATCTTCTCAAGCAAACTGGCATTTTCCCTTTCTAAAATGGCAGAGGTGGATCACAAATGTTGCTTGTTAGATCTCTGAGCCATGTTAAATTAAAAAAAAAAAAAGGCGGAGGGAAAGATGTGTGGAACAGAACGGAATGGTTGCACGTGTTAATAGTTTGCTTGCAGCTGGTTTGATGGTTGTTCATAACTTGTTGCTCTGCTAACTTCTGAAGACGTTTAAGGCAAAAATGTGTTGGGATGACGGAGAGGTTTGCTGCCTGCTGTAAAATAAAACACATGGATAAATTTGAGAACGTGTGCAGTTCTTTAAAGTAAAAGGAGTCAATAAAACACGCCCAGTTTCCCAATACTTGTTTACATTTTTTTTTTCTTGGTCCTTTTGCCTAAATGCAGCTATCTGCTCCATAGTTTTTAAAAACTTCTTATTTCGGATGTTAGAACATAGAACACGTGGAGGGCAAATCATGAATGGCTGAATGTATGTTTCTTTGCAGAAGATCAGGATTTGCAATGTGCCAATTCCATGAGTTTTGTGCTTCAACCTCTTTGGCTTAACTTGCATTTAAATCCTCGAAGCTGTGCTTAACATGACAGATTTAGTCCTGGTAACTGAACTGTCGCTTACTCAATCTATCTGCTCTATCGCTTAAGAAGTAAGGAAAATGTTTGGTCAGATATATGTTGGGAACTTGGGGTGCTGGTTCTCCCTCTTTACTGCTTGAAAATATATCTTGTGAGGAGTCAGATTTAAGCCAAAATTATTTAGCAAAGTATATATCTCAGTCAGAAAGATGAACTAGATTGGAGTGGTGTAAAAACAGGAAATAAGGAATATTCCTTATCAACCAGAATTGATCTTAGCTGACTTGCTAATGTTGCTTCGTTACCAACTGGGACTGCAATCGGTCTTGATTCAGGCTGCAATTATTTCAGAGATTTGAGTGGGGAGGGGAGACAGGGTTATAATCCCCTGGGTTATAAAGTATAAAGTCTGCCTTCTCCAGCCAAGTATACACCATAGAGGTTGGCTTTCAGCTCTGCATGGACTGTGCTGTCAGGATCTGTTGAGAGTTAATGACACACCTTAGAAGGACCAAGTTGCTCATCGTGACTCCTATGTTTTGTTGAGCATATACCCAAGGATTCCTGGAATCATCATCTTTTAATGACTCCATAATCCCTTGCAGGGTGGAGTCTGGGCAAATTGAATGGAGCTGAATGTTTGCTGACCAGATGCCCTTCCTGTCACCACTGCGGAGTTCTATTCAGCAGATAGATTCTCATCGTGCCCAGAGAGAGAAATATATGCCTCTACCTAGGGTCAAACTCACAGTCTCCTGATTGTGAGGCAAGAGCTCAACCTCTAAGGATGTCTTGAATGACTAGCTGAAATACCCAGAGGGTACCACATTACCTGTTCTCATCTGAAACATGGGTGGGAAGTCTTCAGCAGATGAGATCATAATCTATAGCAACACTAGTTAGGTTGACATGTTGTGCTGAGCATTTGTGTTTAGCTTAGCGCAAATCAAATCAAACCTTTCTTATAGACATAGGCCAGAATATTAGCTTAGTGCAGAGGTGAACGGTGTCATTAGAGCATAGTTGATTACAAAATATATGTTGAGCCCAGAGATGGTATTCAACAGGTTCTGACCAGTTCTGGAGAACCAGTAGCGGAAATTTTGAGTAGTTCTGAGAACCATCTCACCTCCATCTATTCTCTGCCCCCACCCCCAAGTCCCAGCTGATCAGACTGAAATGGGGATTTTGCAGTAATCTTCCCCTGCAACGTCCTCCAAGCCATGCCATGCCTACGAGTGGTACGGCCACAGAACCAGTAGTAAAAATTTTTGAATCCCACCACTGCGTTGAGCCTTGAATGAATCACAGTAGCCAAGTTCATACTTCATGGTAACTACAAATGATTGTTTCCAAGCCACAATAAGTTGACACATGACATATCCATCTAAAGCCAAAGTGCGTCACAACTTCGCTTGATGTAAACTTAGTGATTTCTTCCCTTTGATGTGAAGAGACTTTCACTCTCTACCACTGTGACAGCTTTCGTTCTCTTACCTGTTCAACATGTCATTTCACAGTTAACCCTCTACATTTTTACCTTCCTGGGAGAGAATTGCTCAACATGATTGACCAAACAAATGAAAACCAAACTTTATAATAAAATAAGCAGTAGACAAGGGCATTGCAAATCTAATCAGCAGTAGTAAGGAAGTTAAAATGGCATTTTAAAAAAAAAGTGACTTCTAACCGATCTTCACACAACTGACACAGCATCTTCATTGTCATATGATCAAAATTTGGGTGCTTGGCAACTGGTGTGTATTTATGACAGTTGCAGCATCCCAGGGCCACATGTTCACCTTTTGCAACACAGCTACCAATGAGCAAAGTCAATGGAGGAAGCTAAATTAACAACCACAGTGATTTGATTAACAACCATGGCAAAAAGAAGTTTGTAAATTTGGCTGTGATTTATTTTAACCACCCTGGTTAGTCACAGAAATTCTGGTTCCAGTTGTGGTGGTAGCAATAGCACGTAGACTTATATACCGCTTCACAGTGCTTTAGCGGTTTACAGAATCAGCATATTTCCCCCAACAATTCGGGTCCTCATTTTAGCCACCTCGGAAGGGTGGAAGGCTGAACCTTGAGGCGGTCAGGATCAAACTGTTGGCAGTCAGCAGAATGAGCCTGCAATACTGCATTCTAACCACTGCGCCACCTTGTAAGTCAAGGATTACCTGCATCAATTTTTTTATTCCTTAAAAAAATAGTGAGAACATTGCTGATTAAAAACTCCATTGCAAAGAGGACTGTTAAATGCACGCGCAATGAATTGCATGCACAGTTCAATGGAAATTCTGCGCATGTGCAGAACTAAAAAAAAAAAAGATGGCGGCAATTGGGGAACCAGTTCAGGGGTGTGGCCAGCCTGGGTTGCTGCTGTTTCTGTTTGGCTGAACCGGGCCAAACTGGTAGGGAACCCATCTCTGGGAAGGATATACACCCAATGAATAACATAATAAAAGAACAGAAATTTCCTTGGGCGACATTGCAGTCCTCTGTTCGGTGGTGATTTTATTTTCCTTCATGCTCACCTTTTTTTTTTTTTAGGAATCTACATATTTGTAAGCTTTTGGTTGGAAGTTGGAATTCATCCTTCTATTCATTGGTTAAAATTCAAACTGAAAACCCACCCTTCAGTGCAAGAAAATCTGCAGTGTTCAGTTTTCAGAGTTGAGCTTCAAAATGGAATTCACCAGTTTAAATGGATCCAACGTCTGTTAAATCAGTGGGAAAAAAGAAGGTGGCAGATACCTCCTTTCAGTTAAATATTTCTCATTGCTAATAGCCTCTCTCTCTCTCTTTTTCTTTTTTAGGGATCTGAAGGATTTGGTGAAAAGCTGTTCTTAAGACAAAGAATGAATCTTCTCTCTCAACTGTCCACCACCCCGATAGACTGTTTGTTTAAGGTTTGGATGGCATAGCTGTTGGATTAACTCAGCAAGAATTAGCCAAATATTATGCTTTTCCCTGTAATCCGTTGGAGGACTGTCTCCACGGCTGTCTGCGGATTAAAATTGGGTGTTTTGGAATTGATAAAAGAACAGCACATATCTTTCCTGTGCCATTTTTATTGGCTTTTAAACTTATGGATGCTTTAGTCAGAGTAGCATCATCATTGGTGGAAGTTGGTTTTAATTATATTTATTTTCTTAGGAGTCCTTGTGTGAGTTCTCCTTCCACTTAATCATCTTCCACCGGAGAGAAGAGGGCTGAGAGGGAAGCTTTCCTTGGAGTGATTTCTGTGGGCACATTCTTAAAGTTCCTTTTTTAAAAGTTAAATATTTAAACTTCAATGCATTGAGAGTTTGGAGCTGATTATGGCTTTGCTGGCACAGACATGCTGCTGAATCAGTTTGATGTATTCTTTTATTGTTCTTGAAGTTGTATGTACGATTTTTAAATTTTTTTTATTATTATTATTTAAATCAGCTGCTTTGGGAATGCTTGTAAATGGAGAGACGAATCCACACTTGAATTCACATTTTCAAATCAAATGATATGATCCGAAGAAATGGTTTGGTTAACCGGTTCTGGGGCAGTAAGTCATGTTAATAACATGAAGATGTTTTTATCAGAAACTAGCTGCTAACTCGGTGTTGCCCGGAACCAATCCCCCTTACCAGATGGAGCCCCCTTGTGGAATATTGTGAAGCCGTTATCATGGCAACTTCACTGTGCTGCACAGTAGAAGCCATTTTAGGGCACAACAGGCTGTATCGTAACATAACTTGAATCCAAAATGCACACTATCACTCAAAAGTACTGTGATTTAACACTATAGATATAATTCATTACTTTTCATTAGACACCCATTAGGTTTTACAGTTTAACAGTTACAGAGATGTCACAGTGGATATGCATTCTAGAATTGGAATTATTGTTAGTGATGGTAGACAATAAACTGGGGACTTGTGATGAAAACACACCGACTTTTCTGTCAATTGCTGTGATGTGAGAACTAACTTTTTTTTCATCCTCTTCTGATGTCTACCCTGTTTTGAGTTTTGGGTTTTGAACCTTCCCAGATGTGTCTCTCTCTCATTCTTCTTTGCAGCATGTTGCTTCGGGCAACCAAGAAGAAGTAGAACGCTTACTGAGCCAAGGAGACGGTGATAAGGACGCTTTGCAAAACATGTGCCATCCACTCTGCTTTTGTGACGAATGTGAGAAGCTAGTTTCTGGGTAAGAATGTTTTTTTCCTCTCTCCAAGAGTTTATCCCCAGTGATTCAGAATGAAAGTTAAGACATTTGATTCTGCCTTCAGTGGATTAATTCAAATCTAATGCCAGATTATGGTCTACATGTGCATAAGGATTATTCAGGCATTCATTCAGTCATCTTCCTAAGGATTAGTAAAATAGGCTAGTAATATTGTTTGTCGCACAGTCAGCCAGATGTTTAGACTGGATTTGGCATTCCTTCCCAAGGACCTGGGATAGAAAGATGTGAGTGTTGGATTGTGTTAAGAGGTATCGATCACAGGATGTAAGCTGTTCCAAGTAAAGCTGCCTTTTGCAATTGACAGATGGTGAATTTGTCAATGCTGATGGTGATGGTGATGGTGTTATTTTTAGGAAGAAAGGGTTGAAGCTGACAGAAGAGCAAGTTCTGTTCGGACCGAGGCTTCCCAAGAGCATGAAGCAAACTTCTTGTCCCAACAAAAACCCCTTTTATTAATTTACTGTGAATTCTGCTCATTCGCATCCAGCAAAGTCTTTCAAGGGAGGACTTATAGTCACAGACCTTATCTGGCTTGGAGAGCTGCCAGGCTGATATCTGCAAAACCTGGCAAGGAGTCTCGGAGAGTCATGAATCAATTAAGCGAACTAATTCTCTCCTGCAAACTCCACTCCCCTTTCGCTCCTTTTTTATTCCCTCTGGGAGGGGCCATTCATCATCCACTTGTGGCCTTACTCCCAAGTCGACCCCTGTTCTTTAGCTGTTCCCTTCGTCTGGCAGCTCTGTGCATGCGCACACTGGGAACAGGCTCCAGCTGTTTGTCTGCCTCACTGATGTCTGCCTCTGAAAGCATCTGATAACTGGCATATGGCCCTGGCCCTCTCTCTGCCTCTGAAACAGAGCCCTCATCAGAGCCTTCCCCAGACTCCAGGACAGGCCCATGTTCCTCCCCAACCTCCTCACTGTCCGAATCAGCTGCCAGCTCTGCTGGCTGCTGGTGGGCCACAACAAGTTCAGAGGACAGCAGAATTATAATGGGTGACCTTTGCAACCACAGTGTCCCAAAAGGGTCCATATTGGACAGAAAAGTAGATTAAAACACTTGTATTCTGCTTGAGTTTGATAGTGTCTTTTATTATTGCTTTAAGGAAGTTGAACGATCCGTCGATTGTTACCCCATTTTCTAGAGATGATCAGGGATTTACTCCACTTCATGTAGCTGCTATTTACGGTAAGCGCTGCAATCTTTTTTTTTTTCCCCTTTGTTTTTCAAATGTTGTAGCATCGCCTTTTCCAATACAATCAGAAATCCTTTCGCTCTGTTAGTTGGGTGCTCTGAAGGTTTCAAACCCATTCGGGCAAAGAGGACACAGAGCCCAATCTCTGTGTTTTCCTTTACATTGTTTGAAACATTATTATTTGTTTATTTTGAACTAGCTTTTAACCCGGCATTGCCCTGGTATTTGTTTATTTCAATCCTGTATTAGACATTCACAAATATCCGGACCAAACGTCATTTCTAATGTTGGATTTCCCCCCTTACCAAAGGGAGCCCTCTTATGGAGTACTGTGAAGCCGTTACCATGGCAACTCCACCGTGCTGTACAGTAGAAGCCATTTTAAGGCAGTACTGTAGAAGCCATTTAAAGGCACAACAGGCTGTATCTTAACAGAACAGGGTGTTAGGGGTATCTTATCCCCACAGTATTTGTTTCCAGAGAGTAAGACATCTGTACACCAAGTTTGGTTGAAATTCCAGAGTTATCTGGAACACACACACACACACACACACACACAAACACAGCCATTTATATATAGAGAGATACTGTTACGTGCTTGATTTTGCTTTATGTTTGGTTAGCTGCCCAGAGTTATTTCATTGAGATGGGCAACCATGTATATTTGCAAAATAAAGAAAGAGAAGAAAAAAGTAGGATTACAAAAAAAAATTCTTCCATTAAGAAGTATTTTTGCTGGAAATGAATTGGGACACCAACACTACCAGCTGATTTGGGAGGCCGTACCAAGTCCATCTGTATTTCACTTTGTCCAATAAAAATAGGTATACTATCTCCAATAAATATTAAAAAGTATTTGAGTACTATTTAAAAATATTTTGTAAAAATCTTTTGAATGCTATTTAAAATATGTCACTAAAAGGAGTGACATATAAAAAGTGAACTTGGAAAAGGAGGATTTGCATTTTAAAACCCTACGTTGGACCAAGGTAACTGACCAGGGGGAAAAATAGTAAGGATTATTTGTGTTTAAAAAAAGATTAATCAGTTTACATTAAGAGCTAGGAAAATTAAGGAGGATATTGAAAAAAACCCTGAATTATTACTGTGGGGCCAAGTGGCTAGGCAGCTGGGATGATGGAGAATCCTGGGAGATCCAATGAAACAACATTATGAAGGCCACAGATTGCCCAGTGAAATGAAGCAGTTTTCAAGGCGACAGTTTGCAAGATAGGAGTTCTTCTCTGAACTGCAGATTATTTTGGTTTTTCCAGAAGCAAATAGATAGTAGGTTATCTTGGTTTTTGACTTGGCAGGGAGCAAGTTTTAAAATCATTTTGCCTCCTCTAGTTTCTTGCCTTGCCTTGAGAAAGTGTGAGCCTGGTCCCAAAAGGTTACATCGATGTTCTTGGCAATATCAAGTTATTAATATTTGAACATTTGAGGGCAAGTACTTTACCTGGGGACGCGGTGGCTCAGTGCCTAAGACAGCGGCTAAGCTTGTTGATCAGAAGGTCGGCAGTTCAGCGGTTCGAATCCCTGGTGCCGCGTAACGGAGTGAGCTCCCGTTACTTGTCCCAGTTTCTGCCAACCTAGCAGTTCAAAAACACGTAAAAAATGCAAGTAGACAAATAGGAACCACCTTTGGTGGGAAGGTAGCAGCGTTCTGTGTGCCTTCGGCGTTTAGTCATGCCGGCCACATGACCACAGAGACGTCTTTGGAGAGCGCTGGCTCTTCGGGTTTGAAACAGAGACGAGCAGCACCCCCTAGAGTCAGGAACGACTAGCACATAGATGCGAGGGGAACCTTTACTTTACCTGGAGTTTGCTTTGGTTAGTTTTCCCCCAAATAAAGGATGGTTTTGCCTTCAGTTGGCATTCTTCTGTGACTCTCAGGAGTAAGGCAATCTCAGTTTTAATTGCTGGACATTCTCTTGCTTAGCTAAGAATCGAAAAATTGCTGTGGGCCCTTGGAGAGTTACAGGTAGTCCTCGACTTACAATGGTTCATTTAGTGACCATTCAAAGTCACAACGACACTGAAAAAAGTGACTTACGATGACCATTGTTTCACATTTATGACCATTGCAGCATCCCCATGGTCACGTGATTTATATTCGGATGCTTGACTTCTGACTCACATTTATGACGGCTGCAGTGTCCCGGGGTATGAGTGTCATGGGATCCCCTTTTGGCGACCTTCTGAGCAGCAAAGTCAACAGGGAATCCAGATTCACTTAACAACTGGGTGACTAATTTAACAGCTGCAGCGATTTCGGTTAACGAATGTGACCACAAAAAAAAAAAGGCGTAGAATGGCGACAGAGCTCACTTAACCGATTTCTCCCTTTGCTACATATATTTTGGGCTCAGTTGTGGTCATAAGTCGAGGACTACCTGTATCGCACAGGAAGGATAAAGAGAAAATTATCAGATTCGAAGAACCGACTCTGAAATGCAACATGCTTTAAAAAAAAAACACAGCCAGGGGTGGGATTCAGCTGATTCGGACCGGTTCGGGCGAACCAAATGCTAATTTTACATCTGATTCACTGAACCAGTATTTGCAAGGACTGGCTGGCCCCGCCCACCCCACTCTGCCCCTCCCAGGAGTCTCCAGGTGGCCTCTTTTTTATGCCAGGTAAGTGCAGGGCCTCTGGGAGGACGGAAAAAGGGCCTCCTGGAAGTTCTGGGAGCCTGGGGGAGACTGTTTTCGCCCTCCTGGAGGCTCGAGGAAAGCCTGTGGAGCCTGGGGAGGGTGAAAAAGGCCCCTCCCCTGCTGCGGCGCAGGAGGCCCAAGTAGGCCATGCCCACCTTGGCCACGCCTACCCAGCAACCGGGCAGAGAATGGGTTCCTAATTTTTTTTAATCCCACCCCTGACTACACAGCTGCATGGTATCATTTGGGTGGTAATTAGCATGTTTCTTCCTCCCCCCCCTCCCCCCCCAGGGCAAGCACCGTTAATTGACTTGTTAGTCTCCAAAGGCGCTGTTGTCACTGCCACGGATTACCACGGGTCAACACCCCTTCATCTCGCCTGTCAAAAAGGATATCAGAATGTTACAGTAAGCTTACA
The DNA here is from genome assembly GCF_964273705.1 of Natrix helvetica. Lineage (NCBI taxonomy): Eukaryota > Metazoa > Chordata > Lepidosauria > Squamata > Natricidae > Natrix > Natrix helvetica. The sequence goes on from NC_138561.1 coordinate 14,326,405, forward strand.
AACAGTCTGTGAATCATGTTGCGCTATGTGTAGTTTCGCTTTTATTTATAGACAGACACAAGTGTTGAGTCACCCAAAAGCGAAATCTGGGCTGGGTTGCTTTAATAGTGGAATGGTAGCTTTTTAAGAATCCAGGTAGTCCTCGACTTATGACCGAAATTGAGCCCAACATTTCCGTGGCTAAGCAAGACAGCGGTTAAGGGAGTTTGGTCCTATTTTACGACTTTCCTTGCCACAGTTGTTAAGTGAATCACTGTGGTTATTAAGTTAGTAACATAGTCGTTAAGTGAATTTGGCTCTCCCCATGGACTTGGCTGCCCAGAAGGTTCAAAAGATGGATCACATGACCCCAGGACATTGCAACCGTCATAAATACATGCCAGTGGCCAAGCATCTGGATTTTGATCACGGGAATGCTGCAAAGTCATAAGCGTGAAAAATGGTCGTAAGTCACATTTTTAGTGCTGTTTTAATTTCAAATGGTCACTACATGAATGGTTGTAAGTCGAGGATACCAGAGCTATAACTTTCTTCAATCTCAAAGGACCATCCCTCCCAGAGTCCTTAGCCACATTCCCGTTAGCTGAGGGGTCAGGCCTGGAAGCCGTCTTTTGCATTGGGCCCTCAGGCCTGCCACATTTATTGCTGTGGGAAACTGGGAGGTATATGTAGGGGAGATGTAGTCAAAATAACATTCCTTTCTCAGAGAGTCAAGGACATCTTGCCCTGCACCTGGAGTGGCGTGCCTGGGAGGCATCTCCAGTTTTGGATGATGCCTGATTGGCTCATGTGATGGACATGTGGGTGTTTGGGCAGGAACTTGGATTTTCATTTGGGTGGGGAAAACCTGGAAACTTTCAGATTCGGGATTTCCCAGATGTGCCAATATGACATCTCTAAGAAAATGGAACTTAGAGGGAACTCAAGCCTTGGAGTCTTCTTTCATTAGGGATGTTATTTGGAACCCCGACATGAGGATTCTTTGCTAACCTTTGGCTTCTATTCCTTGTTCTTGCCTTTCCTCCTAGAATTGCCCCCCCCCCCCTCTATTTAATGGAAATGTTGGCCCTACATATGGATTTTTTTTTTTTTTTTAAATCATACTGATGCTGGCCTGCGGCCCAAAGAACGGATGCATTTAGCCTTCAGTTCTTCTGTGCTCGCTTCCTGTTGTCCTTTGCAGGGATTACAATAACATCTTCATAAATAGCCAAACATGAATAAAACATTTTGATTGATGAAGCTGCATCTTCCACCATTTTTGGGATTCAGGAGTTGGAGGGCTGGGGAGATGGACTGGAGAAAACAATTCAATGTTGTAAAATTTATAGTCCATGAAAAGTGCTTCAGGTGTTTCCAAAGTCATTTGTAACAAAATATTTCCAGCCAACTCTCCTGCTGTTTACTGTCAGGTTTTTTGATGCTCTTAACTTTTTTTAAAAAAAGTTCTTTTAATAAAAGAAAGAGAAAGCTGCCATATATCAGAGCAAAATGCCAGCTTTTAGAATCATTTTTATTGGCAGCAATGTCATTGGGCCTTCACTGAGATGACCCTGGAAATGTTGACTTCAAGTCATCATTGTTGTCATCCATAAAAGTCCCTGTAAATTTTTTGTGAGCTTCTTCATTTTGTGCTATTATTCTAGCTGACAAAAGTAGAGCGTAGGATACTTTGGAAGTGAGTGTGGATGGAGGTGTGAAAAATAGAAGGAAGGTGTAAAAGGCAAGGGCCATGTGTGGAAACCCTCTACCCCACCCGTTATTGAAACAGTTGGATGTAAAATTACAGAGTAGCTTGAAATCTCTTGGGTTGGTACTAAACATTATTTAAGGCAACTTTTTGAAGAACAGCACTGAAGTCCCATTTCCAGAAATGGTGCATTAACTTAACAGAATAACTTACATGATAAAAGAATAAGTTAGAGGTCTAATAGTCCGACCCCCTGCTCAGGAAGGAAACCATATACCATTTCAGACAAATGGTTGTCCAATCTCTTCTCAAAATCCCTCGCTGTCGCAGCATCCACAACTTCTGGGGATAAATTGTTCCACTGATTAACTTAACTCAAGAATTTGTATTTTCGGCAGCTGTTCTTTGAAGTGCTGGGTAGTGTTTACCTATTGGTAGAGAGTGGTAACTCTACATTGGTTTTTCAATAGTGCAAAATGAGATGTTTTCATGCCAGTTTGCAACTCGGTCCAAAAAGGTTGCTGAAAGGGAAGATGGGCATTAGTGATTTCATTTGGTTTCAGAAATGATAAAAACGCCCAGTAGATAGACCAGCCTGTTATGACATTTTCTCGGGATAATATTGGCTTTTTCCCTTTTATTTTCAGCTTCTCTTGTTACATTATAAATCCAGCACAGAAGCCCAGGATAATAATGGCAACACTGCACTCCATTTAGCCTGCACTTATGGGCACGAGGACGTAAGTAGATCGTTTAAAACAGCAGTTCTTATAGGTGTCCTTCAGTTCTGTAGTTCAGGGGTCTCCTCCAGTCCAATTTTAAGGCTTGTGGGCATCAACTCCCAGAATTCCTGACTGAAGAATTCAGAGAGTTGAAATCCGCAAGTCTTAAAGTTGCCAAGAGTGGAGACGCCTGCTGAAGCTACTGAAGTGACCTTTGGACCATAAATTTCTTTTCCATCTCTTTTGAGGGGCAAGCAAATTCCAAATGTTTTAGTTTCCTTTCCTATCAAGTGTTCAATTATTCTGGTGGATACGAAATGTAAAAATAGGCCATTCATTGATTCAAATTATTTTTACACCATTCGTTCTCCGTTTCCTGCGCTCAAGACATCACCACTAGCTTTTCAAGGTTTCTGTGAAACACATTAAGTCCAATGCATGCTAACATAAAATTGTAGTAATTAAAACATTCCACAGGGAGAAAAACTATACGAAGGTAGTCTGGATGAAGACATGGGTGTCTCGTGACGGGTGTGTGTGCTGCTGTTGTGGCTGTTTGAAAGTCACAATCTTGAGGGCAATCCTCAGAACAGGTGGTGTCCTTGCACTTTCGTTACATGAAAAAAATGTATGGATTGTGTGCGTATTGTGAGTGTGTATTGTCTGAGAGGAGATTTTGGTGTTGAAACATTCGTAGCATAGCAGGGTTAATCCCTGGATGGATAAAATGCAAGCAGAATTGGACAGTGAGGAGGTTGGGGAGGAACAGGGGCCAGTCCTAGGGACTGAGGAAAGCTTAGATGTGGGCTCTGCGTCAGAGGCAGAGAGGGAGCTAGACAGCAGTGAGGCAGAGGAACAGCTGGAGCCTGTTCCCAGTGTGCGCATGTGCAGAGCTGCCAGAAGACAAGAAGAACTAAGAAAGCAGGGTCGACTTGGGAGTAAAGCCACACCTTGGAGGTGATTGACCCTTCCCATAGAAAACAAAAAAGGAGCGAACGGGGATTGGGCTTTTGCAGGAAACCATTCATTCGGTTGTTTCACGAGTGGAAAGTTCTGTTGGGGCCAGAAGAGACTCTGTACCAAGTTTTGCCTTGCCATGCATTTGGCAACTAGTTATTTGGCAGCTCGCCAAACAAGATAAGGTTCATGTTGATAAACATTCCTCTGAAAGATTGTTTGCCAAGCCTTGCAGACTGTGAGTGAAAGGAATTCACAGTCGTGTAAATAAAAGTGGACTCTGCTTCTTGCTTTTTTAAAGAAGCCTGGGTCAGAACCTGTTCCAACTAGCCGGCCTGGCTTAATTAGAACTTAATTAGAACTTTACTCTCTAATCCCCCTGGCAATTTTAAATTTTAAATTTACTTTTTGGGTATTTTAACGGTTTTTAACTTATTGTCATTGCTTTTTAACATTGTGGCTATTATTATTATTTATGTACTGTAAAAGTTTTATGTATACCTCTTCCGTGCCATATGTTTGTATATTTGATTGTACGCCGCCCCGAGTCCCTCTGGGGAGAGGGAGCGACTTATAAATTGAATAAATAAATAAATAAATAAATATAGGAGCAGCTTCCTTCAGGATGTATATAAGCCTTGGACTTCATGCAAAGTTCTTATATCGGTTGTTCTGTTTTAACTTTGCAGTGCGTCAAGGCTCTCGTGTATTACGATGTCCATTCTTGCAAGTTAGAGATTGGTAACGAAAAAGGAGACACTCCTCTTCACATAGCTGCTCGCTGGGGCTACCAAGGGATCATCGAAGTCCTCCTGCAGAATGGAGCCAACCCAGGCGTTCTGAACCGGATGAAAGAAACACCTGTGCAATGTTCATTGAACTCAACGGTACTTTTTAAACCAACTAGGGTGTTCTTAGGATGCTTTTCCTGTAACGTTGAAGCCAAGGCATCCTGCATATTCTCACTGTTAGCTACAGAGAGGGCAAAGGTCTTAGCAATATTACAACAATAATTAAATAAGAGCCAAGGTGGCACAGTTGTCTGAATGCAGTATGGCAGGCTGATTCTGCCTACAGCCTGAAGTTCGATCCTGACTGGCTCAAGGTTAGTCTAGCCTTCTACCCTTCCGAATTTGATAAAATGAGGACCCAGATGTTGGGGGCAATATGCTGACACTGTAAACTGCCCAGAGAGTGCTGTAAACCAGGGGGCACCAACCCTCGGGCTGTGGCCCATAGCTTTTGTAGTGCCCTCCACATTAATCTGTTCCTTCTTTAAACCTATTCAGTTCTGATTTTTAAGGAGAACTTATTTTTTAAAAAAGAGACCGCTTTGCAAAGCCATTTAAAAGTAGCTTCTGATTGATAATGTTGGAGATAAGTCACCATTGTGTTTTATACTTACTCATACAGACGGAAGAGCTGCAAGAGAAATATAGAATCTCCATGCCTGTGCTCTTATATTTGCTTTTATGCATAGTAGAAGTTCCCAAAGTTTTCCTGTTTGTTTTCTTAGCGTCTTCGATACAAATCAATAAAAACATGCAGTCTTGGGACATCTTAAAAACCGAACCAAGTTTATTATTATGCTGCTTGGCTTAATTATTATTATTTTTTCACTTTGTCTACATTTTCCTTGTGAAGCTACAAAAAAAAAATCCTGTGTGACTTTAAAATGCACTTGACTAGCTTAATGTTTTCTGTATATTATAAAAAGTAAAGGTAAAGGTTCCCCTCACACATAGTCGTGCTAGTCGTTCCCGACTATAGGGGGCAGTGTTCATCTCAGTTTCAAAGCCGAAGATAGCTGTGGTCATGTGGTCGGCATGAGTCAACTCCAAAGGCGCACGGAACGCTGTTACCTTCCCAACAAAGGTGGTCTCTATTTTTCTACTTGCATTTTTTACGTGCTTTTGAATTGCTAGGCTGGCAGAAGCTGGGACACGTAAGGGGAGCTCACTCCGTTACGTGGCACTAGAGATTTGAACCGCCAAACTGCTTACCTTCTTATTATTCATATTTATTTTATTATTCATATTTATAGACCGCCCCCTCTCCCGGAAGGGACTCGGGGCGGTGTACAGTCACTAAAATACGTTATAAAATACATACAAAACAGTTAAATAATTAAATACGTAGGTGGAGGAGGTTGCAAGACTGTACATAGAATAATAAATATTAAATATAGTATATAGTATATTAAAAACTTATCTTAAAAACTTCTTATCGACAAGCTCAGCATCTTAGCCACTGAGCCACCCTGTCCCTTTTCCTGTATATTATAGTTAGGCCATTTTTCTTTCACTGGAGTTTCCTGAATCACCCACCGTTGGCTGTGTTTACAGAAAACACTTGAGTTTTAAAAAATGGTTTTACAAGCCGCAGTGGTTGAGTACACTCAATATGTTCGCTTTATAAGAAAACAGCTTTATTATAATTTAGCACCATCCACGAACTCAGCTCATTTATTTGCTGGTAGCATATATGATATCCATCTGGTTATTTTCTTGAGCTCTGCACTTGTGGCTCACTGGGTTTTAATCTCTCTGCAGATTGTTTCCTTAATGGAACTGAACTACCTCACTTTTGAAAGAGGACAACATGCTTCTCAGGTAATTCAAAGGATTGGTCCCAACTCTTAACTTAGAGCAGGGGTGTCAAACTCGATTTCCTTGAGGGCCGCATCAGGGTTGTGTTTGACTTCGGTAGATGCAATGGGCGTGGCCAGCATGACATCATCACTTGTGTCAGGGGGCACCTGTGGTGGCCCAAGCGCTCTGGCAGCAAAAACGGGCTCCTGAGCTACGTTTTCGGCTGCAATGGCCTCCTGCAACTCCTTGCCAGTGAAAACAGAACTTGTGATCAGCTGTTAAATAAATGAGGGATGCAGCCAACTTTCTCCTTTTGATTTCTTTATGGGGACCACTAGTCACCCATCCGATCTTCTTCGTGTTGTGAAGACACCATCAGCCAAATATCATCCACCTCCAGTTTATCTTTCATAATACCAGTGACAACAGTGACACCAGAAGAAACCAAATCTCATTATAAAGAGGTAAGCCGATGACCTAGTGACAATTTGGCAGGGCAGTCCAAGTTCTAATATAACTCCCGTTTTGTTGCTCCTTCTTAAGTAGCAGCAGGCTCCGTCTGTTTGCTTGGCAGATTCGGGAGGCCAAGGATGCATACATGCCCCCTCGTGCGCTGCTAACTTCAGATTTCAGAAGGAAGGTTGAAGTAGATGAATATAGATGATGAAATACAGAAGATGAAAGAGATGATAGCACAGATGTATACCGGGAAGGGGGAAGAGGATGATCTTTAACTGGAGCTTAAAAGCTCAAAATTGTTAAGCATTTCACACATTTCAGAATGAAGGGGCTGGTACAAGAAGCCTGCTTACAAGATAGTTAATGCATGGTTCTTGCACTTAGCAATGAGCTAGATTTGTAACAGTGAAAGACATTTGTAAGATATTTATTTGTTCATTCATTCATTCATTCACTCATTCATTCAATTGTGTCCTGCCTTTATTATTTTTACAAATAACTCAAAGCCATGAATATATCCAATACACCTTCCTCCTCCTATTTTCTTCACAATGATATCCTGGACATACATTGTTTCAAGTTCTACTCTCAAAACATTATAGAGCATTGCACACCAGAAAAACTAGATACAAGGACAATTCCCCTCCCCCCGAATGCCATCACTCTGCTAAACAACTAATCCCCACACTGTCAAATTATCAACTAAGACTGTATTATAATTATTGTTCTCTTCCCTCCTAGTACTTATCTCTTTCCACTTATGACTATAACCATGTTGTTTGTATCTTTAAAATTTATATTGTTTTATATTGTTAACAATTTATATTGTTTAGATTGTATAATTTGATTGCTTATTGGTAACCTATGACTATCATTAAGTGTTGTGTCTTATGATTCTTGATGAATGTATTCTATTTTATTTTTCTTTGTGTACACTGAGAGCATATGCACCGAAGACAAATTCCTTGTGTGTCCAATTACACTTGGCCAGTAAATAATTCTACTCTACTCTATTCTATTCCATTCTTTTTCTCTATTCTATTCTATTCTACTCTACTCCCTTCCCTTCCATTTCTCTATTCTATTCCATTCCATAGCCTGTTCTGTATGTGTTGCAGCTTCTGCGCTGGTCATAAGAGCAAAACCTCCTCTTTGCAAGACTGTATATCAGTTCCGTAATAGATGCCAGTGCAGGTAAACATGCTTTCTTTTTCTGGTGTTGTGTATTCTGTAGGTGGACAAACTGTTAAGAGCGATTGCTGATGGAGATTTGGAGATGGTAAGAGCAGTTCACTGGATCCTTGCTTTGCAAGACTGTAGATGCTGGTGGGCGAATGCATTGATGGGCGCAGGCTAAGTAGAGTTTCCCACTATAAGCCAGCAGTTCTTAAAGAAAATCCAAGTGGAAATAGATGATCAATTGCATAATGAGAATATCTAGAATTGTACTCTCAACGTGTGGGGCAGGCTAGGAAACACCGCCCTGTTAAAGTTGCTCCCCATTCTGGTAATGGGAACAGCAAAATCCTGAAGTTTTCAGCCACCATTAAAAATAAACAACAATTACAAAAGCATCCAAGTGAGGGTCCCCAAACGTTCGGTGGGTGTGAGTTGTTTCATCACTTTTCCAGGGGGAAGGAGGACAATATGGTGGACTTTGCAAGAAGACATGTCCACTTCAGAGTCTTGAGTAGGACTATTCCATAGGACAATTGAAACTGTTGCAGTTCCACTTACATGTGTGAATTGTGTATGTAGGGAGTGTATTTATGTAGTTTCATCTGGGCCATTTTTAAAATGCCACTCCGGGTTGATGTAGTAAGAGTGGTGTGGTGGCCTAGCCGTGGAGCTCTCGCCTCAATCAGGGGGCTGTGAGTTCAATCCTAGGTAGAGGCAGTTATTTCTCTCTCTGGGCACAATTTTGGTGACAGGAAGAGCATCCGCCATTAAAACACTCTGCTAGCTCCATTCAGTTGCCCAGATTCCACCCAGCAAGGGAGTATGGGGTCATTAAATGATGATGATTATTCCTAGTTGATGTAGTATTCTTGCGTTGAATTTTGATAGTCCTACCTGGGAGTATTATTTTCCACCAGAAAAGTAGATTTCGAATAAAAACAGGCTTCATTGTTCTATAATAGCAGTATCAGCCCTGAACAAGGCCTAATGGTAGTAACAGAGCTGCAGGTTTTATAGAGATTTGAGATAAAAAGCAAAGTTTTGCTTTTCAAAAATCTTATTTTCTACAGAGCAATATTAACTTGGTGATTCCCATCCTGTAATTTGCATTACTTACTGTCTCCAGGGATGATAGAAAAATTGCCATAGCAATTTTACTCCCCTGGAAGCCTTTACAGTTGTGACACTCATCAACAAGGCAAATTATACCATTTGTAGTTTTGATGTCTGTAGAATTCTTTTAAAAAGTTTGTTTAATTTAAAAGATGATAAAATCTTGTGGCCCAATTGAGACCTAATGTCCACAGAAAGTTTGTTATCTAAGTACTTCATGCATAAGCTTTTACATGAAATTGTTTCATATGACAACTTAGGTGGTTGTGGACAAAACACTTAATCTTCAAGGCCCGCAGGTACATTCTCCTATTATATTAAATCTGGGGCATAACTTTGTTTTCCATGGATTGTGTTATCAACTAGCACTGATGATGTTACCTAGTTTGTAATGAAATGCCTGCACCAAGGGACCCTTCATTTCAACCCAAGCTACAAATATTCTCCTTTACTGCAAATCCAGACAGTTTTGCTTATACAATAAACCACGGTTGGGCATTATAGGTGATCTTTGCCAGGATTGGAAACAGAGACCCTAAATATGGCATGAATCCAAGGATTGTATAAAAGGTGGATTAGCAATGAGTAAGAGCTTTTGCTGCCCTTCTTGTATCTCAAAAGAGAAGGGCTAAGAAGATAAAGAACTGTCCTAAGATGTTTTGTAATTTAAGGTGAAGCCAGGATGATGCCACCACTCTGTCCCATATTCAGAGCTTCTCCAGATAGCTTCCATCTCCCTCCCCCTCCCCCATAATATCTTTTCTTTGCAAAATGGCGGACACTGGCTGGGTACATACAGTTTGCTTGATTAGTGAAACTGTTAATCGCTGAATTTGGGAACTGTGTTAAATCAATCAAAATCTAATCTTATATAGCCGTTTATTATAGTAGGAGAATGTATTAATTGGGTCTTGAAAATTAACTCTGTTAATCTAAAAGCCAGCCAAGATATCATATAAAGCAATTACACAGAAAAGGTTTGCCTCTACTTCTAGGTTATGTTGTGAGAAATGAAGAGTTTCCTACATCTGTGAGATAGGAGCTAAAAGGTGAATATTTAGAGTAGGGGTTTCCAACTGTGGCAGTGTTGGCTGGGGAATTCTGGGAGCTGAAGTCTTCAATTCTTAGAGCTGCCAAGGTTGGAGACCCCCTGATTTAGAGTTACAGTTCTCACACATTGCTTTGCTTTGATCTATACATGATTGGCTTGGCTTGGCTTCACAATGATATGAACACAATCATTATGGTTTCTCCGTAACCATGTATGATGTAGGTTTATAGCAAACTGTGATGTGATGTAGACCCAGGGGTCGCCAATCTTTCAGACCTCAGGAAGCACTAAATTCATAATTTTAAATCCCGCGGACTACTAGTATGAATTTTCTAAAAAGATAAATAGTATTTAGTGCAATATAAAAAATGCAAATATTTTTTCTACAGACTACCAAAATTTTCTCACGGACCACCAATAAGTGATATCACTTAAAGTGCCAAGAAGGTGGATTCCATGGCCAGAGGTGGACACTAAAAACATCTGGTCCAACAGAACTTTTCCTCCAGATCTAGACAGAGCACATGCTGGGTTTTTGAACAGCAGTGTTTGTTTTAAAAAAAGAACCTTTTCCTTTGTACAATGCTCGTAACCATGCTTCCCTCATTTCTGACTCGGGGAGCAAAGTGCCAGGGTTTTTTTTTTTTTTTTTGCAAACGAAGTCTATTTCTTCTAGATAAAAATTAGCATTCTGGCTTCAAACACGAAGCATATTGAAAAGATCAATAAAATAGCAGCAAGGGCCGAAGAAAGACATTGGCCTATTCTGGTGCAAAGCCTTTTGGTTTTTAATCTCCAGCAATCCCGGCTAAAAGGATTGAGCAGAGGAGAACATCAAAGTCTAGATTAAGAGGAGGCTGTCTTTTCTAATTTAGATCACATCTCCTTAGCAAATTCATCTTGGCAGCGAGAACATTTAACCGTTCTATCGCTTGCCTGCTAGGAAATGAAATGTCACGAGGGGCCACATTACGCCTCCTGGCATGTCTCATTTAATTTGCCCATTTTTGGGGAAATACCAGACAGCTGTTCTGTTCTTGCTGAAATGACATCTTTAACCCCTCCTGGGCTTGAAGAATGGCGAACTTGCGGAGTGATAAGTTTTCAAAATGCTTCTGATTTATGTCCAGGTGGGCAAAAATCCCTTCGGGCAGAAAACTAGATTTCCAAAGGCCAAATGTTTTAATCTTAAGCTTCTTCTGTCAAGTGAGTTTTTAATTAGGGCAGGAAATCCTTACGAAAAGGGTGTAGAGTTCATAAAGATGGATCGCTGTAGGGAATGAGATCTGAAGAGCCCACGTGTTTTCCAACCCTCGGCATTTATTCTAGGTGCGTTATCTCTTGGAATGGGGAGATGATGATCTGGAAGATCCCAAGGAAGCCAGCAATATGGGGACCCCAGAATTATGCCATCCTTTGTGTCAGTGTTCTAGATGCAGCCCTGTGCAGAAGGTTGGTGGATGCTCCCATCGGGTTGGCACGTATGTTCTGACTTGGCTTGTAAGAAGTCTGTGATTAATCGCACTTGTCTTCTAAAGATGTTCCCACGAGCTGCTGGGAAAAAGCTGCTTTTCTACTAAGTGGGCTGTTGTAAGGATTGGGTGACTGATTGAGGGAAATTCATTTCACTGCTAAGGAGAGGCATAGAAGGTTGTATAAAGAAGATGGATTTATAGCCTTGGCTCAGCTGTCTCTTCTACAGCTTGTTCAGGCATTGTCTCATCCTCTGCTTCAGGGAAGTTCTGTATCTAGGCAAGTAAGCCAACATTTTCCTTTCCCAGCATTCGGGTGTCTTTCATGTCACCTTACTTACACCTCTCCCACCCCCAATGGTATCTAGAATTGCTATTTTTTAATTTGTAAATTTGCAGATCAAGAGCCTCTTACTTTGAGTTTCATTAATTGTTCCCAGTGTCTGAAAATTCCTCCTTAGTTGCAGGTCAACCAATATCATTTCACGTTGGTGCATTTTGCATCGGCCCCACTCATGGTAACACATAGAAAGTTTGAAGTAAAAGCATGGTGATTGTTATGTCTTGGTCTTAGCTGGTTTTTTTGGGGGGAGGGGGGTAGATGGTGCAGAAATGCTGAGCTAATGTCCCGTGCACTTTTTTTTCTCCCAACAGAAGTTCTTCAGGCTGCCTTCGAATGGGCTTGGAGTGAATGTTACCAACCAAAGTGGTCTGATGTCACTGCATGTTGCCGCTCTACATGGACACGTGGACTTGGTGGCCCTCTTACTGAAACATGGAGCAGACATTGAAGCCAAAGATGTGAACGAAGCAGGACCTCTCCACTTTGCCTGCCAGAATGGCCATTTTCAGGTGAGGTGGACCGCTAGGAAGCTCATGAATGAATACATTGGCCTTTGGATCCTGACTAGACAACCTGCGGCATCACCTGTGCTCATGGTGTTAATAAGTTAAGCTCATTCCATAGGTGTCACTTGAAGCACAAATTGATCGTGTTTAAAGTAACCTACTTTGGACATATTATGTAAAGATCTAGTCTCTGGAAAAGTGTTGCAGGAAGGGTGGAAGGAAAAAGAAAAGGATGAATAGACTCAGTTGCAGTGATGGGGGTACCATTGCAGGAACCAAAAGACCAGGTTGGCCACAGATCGTCATGGAGAAAATATTATCTGTGTGGCCACGAGGAATCAACACCAACCTGATGGCACATAATCAGAATCAATAATTAAAGCAGATGATTTCCAACATTTTTCCCCCTGGTGTGTGTGGAAGTGAAGTTTACATAGCTATAATGCCCCCTTTTTTCAACAGGTGGTGAAATATCTGACAGAGTGCAGTGTTAAGCCACACAAAAAGGACATTTATGGAAATACCCCCTTAATGTATGCTTGCTTGAACGGCTATCAGGAGATAGCAGCCATTTTATTACAGGTGAGATTATCATTTTTATTTTTTTTTCACCTGTTTTTCTATTCTTTTTGCCTTAGTAGTCATGCACCAATTCTTCTTTTTTTCATGATCTCAAGGATTGAGATTGAAAATATTTGTTTTCATTTTTACTGAAGCTTGCTTCTCACATTTGGAAGTTACCGAAATTTGGGGTCTGTTTAAACGAACTAGCTGTTTTTTTCACTTTGTCTTTTATGATTCTGTTGGAGAGAAGGCACAGAAGTGTGCCTATCATCTCTTAAATCCGGGGGAAGAAATGTGTGAAAATAAGGGATTAGGGTGGAACTCAATTGCATAGTAACCTTGCAGAAAAAGATCATTTTCTGCATTTCGTCGAAAAGATAAAATCAGCACATGTAGGAAAGCCTTTTCTTCAGACTTTAATAAAGGACTGCTACAGAAACTTTTTAGGTGTTTATTCTCAGAAGAGTGGGAACATGACGCTTAGTACTCTTGAACACCAAGGACGTTTTATGCATATTATTTTCTTTGAATTATTTTTTGCAGGACCCTCACAGATTAAACTGTATTGCCCATGAATGAATCAACTGAAATGTGCAGGCTTTGAAATGTGCAGGCACAGCTTGTAAAAGAAGTTCCTTTTTCTTCTTTCCTGTTTTTGCTTTTCCAGCATGGAGCCTCAGTTAACCTTCCCAATAACCAGGGAAACACACCTCTTCACAAAGCAGTGATAGGAAATTATGAAGCTGTGGTTCAGGTGCTGCTGCAGAACGGCGCATTGGTGCACCTTAGGAACAACAAACAATGCACCCCTCTTGACTATGCTGAACCTGTAAGTGGCGCGTGAAGTCTCAGAATCATCATCTATGCCAAGAAATGCTTAAATCTTCATAGGGCTCACGCTTCCCAGCCTTGATCTGTCCTATAGCAAAAAGGCATGGGTTGACCCTATACAGATGGTTCTGCTTAATGCTGTTCAAACTTACGATGGCGCTGAATAAGTTGTTCTCTTGTGGCACCCTCGTGATCATGTGATCGTGATCAGGGTGTTCAGCAACCGACCTGGATTTCTGGCCATCACAGTGTCCAGTCATGTAATTGTGATTTGCAGTCTTTCCTGCTGGCTTCCCATGAGCCAGGTCAGTGGGGAAACCAGCAGGAAATAGAAGTCACAAGAAGTCCTCGCTTAACAACTTGCAGTGATTTATTTAAGGATGGTAACCAGAACTACCAGAATTGCTGTTGCTAAGCAGCTGGACATTGGACATAATGCTCTACAGCCTCATTGCTTAATGAAAATGCCAATCCCTTGTATGATCCTTAAGTGAGGACTATCTGTGAAGACAAAAATGTCCTAGTTCAAATCAGGCCGTTGTTTAGCATATACTGGGTTGCTCTTTATGCTCAACTCATGCCTTTACTTGTTGTATGATCCCTCGTGCTGAATTTTTTTAAAACCACAGTTGATAAATATGCCCCACAACGTCAATCCATTATTGTCCAATCAGTAAATCAGGAACCACCAGTTCATCCCATAAACCAGATCTGCTTAGAGACACCAAGCACTGAATCCAAGGCTTCTTGCCTGCAAACTTGGTCTTTGTTCACTTGGTGCAGTCTTTTCCTCTTCAGCATTAATACAGCACATTTAAAGATGGGACAAGTTTCAATTTAATCTCAAGACAGTATGGTTGGGTGACATATGCAACATCAGTGGGATTCAGTAATCTTTTTAATAAGAGCAAATCCTCCCGTTTATCCTTCTTCTTCCACCCTGTTTAAAGAATTCAGGCCTCCTCAAGCTTCTTCAGGCTGCAGCATCCGAGGAAGATGACGCACAGACGCTCTGCAAAACTCGCATGGCGCGGATGATCAGGAAAAAAAGTGAGTGTTCCATCGAGACTAGTGAAAGCTTACTGGGAATAAGAGCAGCTAGAACACAGGAGTATTGTTTTGATTGCTGAACAAATAAAAGTATCTTGTCTCTTTGCTGGTATGTTTCGACTTGTGTGTGCGAGAGGAGAGTGGTGGTACTATTGCTGGAGTTCTTGTAAATGATAATGTTTAAGTGGGTGCAATGCAGCAAGATTGCCAATTACTTTGAAATAGAAATGAAGAGCAGTGACTTTGGGTCTTTTGTGGATACTAAAACTTTGGCCTCAAGCTTTATTTTTTGCTTAATACCAAGTTGTTGAATAGTGCGGTAATGCTGAGATGTTAATTGGTGGAGTTTATGCCAGGACCAAGGGTGAACTTGGCTCTAGAAAAGCTAAACCTTTTTATTTTCCCATTGTGTAAGCAAAGTTGTTACCTGTGGCTTAATTATTTGTAGCTTTAAAAGGACACCCGCTCTGAGATTCTAGAAATGGAAATGGGCAAAGATTTACCTCCCTTTTCACAACTGACTTGCAACATGGATTGCAAATTGCATCTCACTTGCTTTCATTACTCAGAATGAGAATTGACACCCTCAGTCATCCTGCAAATGGATCTTTAAGGGGTGCTTTCTACTCCTGGTTGGTGGATGAAGGAATTGGTCCTCTTAAAAACTCCTAAATCAGATTGAAAGTCCATTAATACCAGTGACTCTTCTCTTACATAGCCAGGAAGAGCTTGGTAGAAAACTCACAAGTTACAATCTTTACACAGCTGTTCTTGTTCAGGGCAGACTGCCCCTCAATTGTTGTGATTTCTGCAGAAAACGTCCGTCCCACTTGGCACTGTTTTCAGCTTGCCACCTAACAAAATGTAAATGGCAAAGCTAGCAGTGTCATTAAAAGATTAAAGATTCTTTGGCCTACACGAGACAAGTAAACAGAGTTGCTATATTTAAAACTGTTTCCCATAGGAGTGATCTTTGTGCCTATACATGTACCTACAGCTGCAGGCATATATAACGGTGAGAAGCCTCTACAGATAGTCCTACAGATAGTGACTTCACTCTTTTAGTAACCAGTTACGACAGTGATAAAGTAACTGTCTTTGCATTATGACCTCTCCAGGTCTGTTAAGAAAAAAGAAAAAAAAGCTGGAGACGATTAAGCACAAGTTGTGGTTTCACTTACCAGCCATTTCACTTAATAATCAAGTTACTAGTCCCAATTGTGTTGCTAAATGAGGACTAACTCTAGTTTGTTTTCTATATGCACTGGAAGTTTTATTATTTGTAAAGTCAGCATAGCAATAGCACTTACTTATATACCACTTCATAGCGCTTTTATAGCCCTCTCTAAGCGGTTTACAGAGTCAGCATATTGCCCCCCAAAACATGGCTCCTCATTTTACCCACCTCGGAAGGATGGAAGGCTGAGTCAACCCTGAGCGGGTGAAATTTGAACTGCTGAAGTAGCCTGCAGTACTGCACTCTAACCACTGCACCACCTCGGCATCCAAACGTATCCTGTACTTGCTGCCCAAAATTATACAGCCTGTTCCAGATCGCATTCTGCCTAAAGTATTGATCCATCCATAACCCATTCAGCATTACAAGGTGCACTGTCACCATGACGCTGAACCTACTCAGGCCTTTCTTTTGCTTGTCAATAAAGCAGATTTCGCTGACGGCTTATTTTAATGGAGGATTGCCTAGTCAAGTGCTCAGGAATACAGCTCCATTTCATGAATATTTGTGCTTTAAATCTACAGTCAGTTTTAAGACTCCTGAGACAACGGATGATCTCATTGCCCGGCGCCTTCAACTACTCGAGTCAATCCACCGATTTAACAAGTAAGCTTCAAATTTTGGTGTAGTATTTAAAATGCAGATTCTAAAAGATATTGCCAGAGTAAATGAGAAGAGCTGATGTTACCTCAGATACTGGAATCTAGTAAGGACTGGATCTTTTGATGATCTTCCCTGAATTATGGGGACATGTTATAGAATATCAGTTGTTAACTTCTGTGTGAATTACAGGTAGTCTTCGACTTATGACCGCAATTGAGCTCGAAACTTCTATCATTAAGCGATGCAGTTAAATTAGTTGTGCCCAATTTAATAGTCCTCTTGTCATAGTTGTTAAGTGAATCATATGGTAGTTAAATGAATCCTGGATTCCTCATGGATTTTGCTTGCTGAAAGCCAGCTGGGAAGGTCACAAATAGCAATGCTGTGACTCTAGGACATTGCAACCATCATAAATACATGCTAACCATGTGTTCAAATTTTGATCAGGTGCCCACAGGAATGCTGCGACAGCCATGTGTGCTAAGACTGGTCATGAGTCACCCTTTTTCCCAGCACCGCCATAATTTTAGTTGTTAAATGAATGGTTGTAAGCCGAGGCAGACTTATCCTCTTTCAGTTGAAATAGTGCCATCTGGCGGCTGGCCTGAGGAACCTCCTAGTGACATAGACTGAAGCATGGAGTAACTTACTTTTCATCTTGTGTTCTCTTAGATCAAGAAACCTGCGCAAAGCCATAACGAAAGATAAAAGCATGCCTAACTTTGATGAAGAATTATTGCACCAGGTAAGTACACAGTATTAGCTTCATACCACCGCAGTTCTGTTTGTTTTTTAAAATACAAATGAACTCTGCATGAAATAAAACGTTTAGCTCTTTTTTATAGAATAAAAAAATGAACATTTGGGGTAGAAGAGGAAAAAATAGAAAGGGAAAGGATGGTTGCATAGCTACGGCAGAAACCTATCTGACTGCCAAGACCTAGAGTAAGATTTGCCAATGTTCTCTTTGCTGCAGAAAAAAAAAAAAAGGGGGGGGGGATATGAACGGTGGCTAGCATTAGCAGTGAAGATTTAATTCTCTTTCAACATGCAATTTTAATTTCAGCCTTGCGAAATCTTATCAAGGTATTTCGATATTCTCCAACCAGGGACTCTAAACGTATCTCTGATTGGGGCATGCAATTATTTCAAGCTTGGAACAAAATGTAACAGGATTTTTAGCAGTAAGAAACAATAGCAATTTGAAACAAAATCTCTTTGGAGAGGAGAGGTAGGTTGGAAATCTATAAAACAATAACAAAATGAATGCTGTTTTGGAGGACACGGAACAGACAGAATGGCTGGGGTTTTTGTTTTTGTGATGGAATTCTTTGCATTTCAACAAGATAAACCCTGCCATCCTTCCCTCCCTTTCTTCTTTAAGCTAGCTATCAAGAACTTTAATAACAAGCAGAATCCCGTGGATGTGTTAGAGAAAATCCAGACTCATAATCTTGATGCCAATAGCTGTGATGGACCTGTAACAGCTGAAGGTGATGCAGGGATAACACCTTTGAGAAAGAGAGAAGTACATCGGAGTCACACTATTAGCGTGGCACTTTCAACAGCAGATAGCAGTGACTTCTACAGTTTGCCCAGAGATGCAAGTGCTGCTTCCACTGACAGCTGTCCGGATGATTGATGCGCTAAAACAAGATGAATAAGGAAATCTGGGTGCCTTTACACAAGGAACACGACAAGATTCAGGCAGAGCGGTTTTCCCATTCAGCATTGAAGAGGCTTCTTGGGATCAAGGTTTTCAAAATTACATTGGACATTCAGCAGGAAGAGAAGCTTCCCCCTCTGACTTGGCATGGAGTTTGCACTTCTGGAGATTGACACTCCTGTTTATTTTGGAATGAATCATTAAAATATCGCACAGTAGATCTAGATATAAAAAAAAAAACTAGAAATGAGATGTCAGAATTTATATTCTATAGTATTGCACTCTCTAATCAATTTTAGTAATAATAGATATGTGAGAGCAAAACTTTTTATGGCATTTTGAAGGATTGTTCTATTTTTATTCTGAAAAAGCAGTGGGTTTTAGTTGAACTGCTGATTGATGGAATGCTTACAGTATTCCCAACAGTATGAGGTGTGTTTAAAACTTAAGAAAGGCAAAATTGTATAGCTCGTTTAGTGCTCACTGAATTGATTGCAACGGAGGCTGGAAAAGGGAAATTAAGAGTAATAGCTTTTAACAAAAGGTACATTATATCTTGCTGAAGAGACTAGACACCTAATTAAAAAAAGAATTCCCTCTGTGAGCAGAGTTGAAACTTCTACTCAGAACATGTTCGTCTTATATGAAATACCTACATAACTGAGCAGCCCAACCGCATTTGCTGTTTTAAATTACGTATTTGTGGCACACAAAATGGGCCTACTTAAGATGAGCCTAGTTAAGCAGAGCACATCTGATAAGTTGCAATTTTTGAAAAGCAGCTTCATTGCCCTTACTTTCAAAGGCACTTCCAGCTAGTCTGTTGTGCACTTTTAGAAATGGAATGTCAACTTTAGGTGAACAGCGCAATAATTTCATTTCATATTTTGTGTTTATATAATGTTTATATACAAAATTGTGTGCTTTTTAAATTGGTTTAATATGTCTTAATAACTTGTTTTAGGTAGTAAGGTTGTCTTAAAATTTCTTTGTACATTAATATACGGTTTAAAAACTGAGCTTTAGCTTGCTGCTGAAAAAGTTTTATTTTTCTACCAAGTAATTCACCTAATCTTCATATGTGCCTTGAACTTGTGCCAAATAATGTAAACTAAAGTAGTAAAATTAACAGTTCTGTGTTCTTAATGTCTGATTCTTTAATTCAAAATTAAGCCAATCTGTGTGTGTCAAAGCAGTTTCTAAAATGTTCAGAATGTTGTTGATGCCTGTGCATTTGGAACACAAGGCATTTCTTGAGGAGCAACATGATACTGAACATAGGATAAAATCTCCACCTGCTTGGTTATGCTTGTATTTAGTTTAATGTGTTATGTAAACTCAACTATAATGCTTGTTCGACAATCTAATCAAATTGTCTCCACACAATCTATGAACACAGCTTCCCCTGGCCCTCAAAACTATATGGAGAACTTTGCATATTTATAGTCACTATCCCAGAGAAATAGAGGGCTTCCAATGATGTACAAAATGTGTATTAAGAAAAATTCTTTGTGGAATAGGAATAGACAAGAATTGGTCACGGCTAACTTTGCTTAATGGAAAGGTTTTAATACATTTCAGAGCCCATACAAGCCAGAAAATGAACTTGTCTTTTAACACTCTGACTTACATAGGGTAGATTGTATGCATGGATTGAACACTTACGCTCACTAACAAAAACGCACAACATTGTTTACAGTGGCATCATGCATGAAAGATGGTCTTTGAAGCAGCTTGACAACTCTGAAAATGGGAAGTTTCAGTAGATATGAATGTGTTCATGTGATGGTGGATTACACCAAGACAAAATACAGAAATCAGCCTTTAATTGGTTTCAGCAAAATCTCCTTTTTAAAATTAATGTTGGCTAAATTATGTTCAAAAATTGAAGCATTTATTAATCTGTTTCTGTATAAAAACAACATGCTGAAGTTTTCTTTTCCCAAGCAGACTTTAATTTAATTTCATGATGTTCTAAGCAAAACATCCTGAATTTGCAATACAGCAAATCATTCAACAATACATTATGCAGCCGTATTTTTTGCGAACAACTGTCTTGCTTGGTTCCAAACCAAGATTAGCAAAACTTCAGGAAGTTTTCTGACATGTAATGTACACATAGTATTTCTTATCCTCTGAAATCATGGTAATGATAAACAGGTTTCAAAGCCAGTTTCAAAAACACAGCTATTGGGGAAACCTGTTTGGCATTAATCATAGTTAATTGAAAATGAGGTGGGAATTTCTACTTGGGGGAAAGAATAAATTTGTTGGCTGTGCCTCAATTTTTTATTCATGGTTAAGAAATGAAGATTGTGTGGGTCTAATGTATTCCCCCCCCACCACCTTAAATATAAATACAAAATTCTCTTTCCAATATGTAATTTAGCCTGCAGACTTAACTTGGTATTTCTTGGCAAGGTAGAATTTCATTTCCTATGGGCACATGAAGCACCTCTAGGAGAGGCAAATATATTTTCACATCTGCCAGTTGCACAGTAAATAGTGTCAAAAGAAAGCTGAAACCTTAGAGAATGAATCCTTATTTCTCAAGCCCATTATATAAAACTTATCTAACAAAACCATTTCACTTAATTGTACAGAAGGCAAGCTTATCAGTTTTACTTTTTATAAAAATGTTTACAGAACATTTTGTAAACTTTCACCTATGATAGAACATACTTTCCTTGACTTATTCCAGGTGATTAGCAGTTGGCAACTGTCTTCATATTTCATTAATTAATCTTCCTCATCAGAATCCAACACTTTTCTTCTATTGAACTAGAAGAATGATAGAATATAGGTGAACTCAGGCTTAAAATACTTTGAGGCTAAATTGTCAGTAGTTGATTTACAGTAACAATATCAATTTATGGGGGACACACACATGTACAGCAATTCTAGCTCTGATGTGTAATCCCATATGATTGCTTGGAGTCTTCCTACATAATTTTGAAGGTGCAATGTGAAACCGTACTCTTAAAACATATCTACTTAAAGCCTTCATAGCATCTAAGTTGGAGGGAGGGGGGCGGTAGAAGGAAAAATCTGGACAGTTTGCAAGTTTGAAAACAAGGCATATCAAAAGGGGCAAAAAGACAACTGACCAGGGTCAAAATCCTAAGAACCAAATAGCAAAAACAAAACATACAAATGGGCTCAACTTAAAAGAACAGTCAGTTTGTGGAAAGAGTGGGAGTAGTTCAAAGATGAAGAGTAAAGAGGGAAAACATTTAAGAGGTTAAGAAAAAAAAAACTGCAATGTACTGAGAAGATATTGAATAAATGGGAAGCCTTTCATATCCGTAAATCATCTGTTGCCAGTTTCAGTGATGTAATTTGCTCTATTCTACCTGAAGAGCTACGTCAAATACCCACGGCCAGCTATGCTGTGTCTTCTACATTTCTTCCTTACAAACCAGATTTAATTACTTTAAATTAGTTTTAAGACCTCTTACCTTTACTGTTGTTTTTTTGTCCATTTGCTGACTCACTTTTTCAAGTATTTCTATCAACCCTTGTTCTGATACCTAAGAAGTCGGGAGAAGAATAGAAAAAATACTGACTTGGTAATATGGTACATAGAGCTCTTGCTGAAAAATGCAGGGTTTTAAAATATTTATGGTTCTCATTTTGAATTACTGCTACCTTATTTATTAAGATACAAATAGCAACAATCAAATGTTTGAACTATACTTACGACTTTGTCCTCTACATACAATAGCATAGTAGCAAAGAATAGAAGCAAAGGTGGGGAAACCGTCAAAATATTATGAATAGCTAACAGCTTGCTTTACTAGCTATATTAATGGTTCAAGTCACTAATTTCTTCATTCTCCAGAGTGCTCAGGGGGCTTAGGAGACAGGCTGCTTCTTCCCCCCTGAAGCAAGTTATAAAGGTAGGAAACACTCCTGCTTAGCAACTTCCCCGACAGAAGTTCCCTTGGAGCAAGTGGTTCTTTAAGGGTCCATCCATACCCTCCTTTATATAAAACAGCTTCTTGCTCTGTGAAACCAGAGAGGACTTTACCCAGGGAGAGGGAGATAAAGGACCATTCTAATTGCAGCGAACATTTTAGAAGATTTTTTGGCAGGCCATTAAACCATCCAAATTCCAAATAGGAAAAAAAAATCAGGTTGTTATTCCCTTTTCAAATAATAGCCAATCAAATGTGTTTTGGGAACACATAATGCCCTCAACTCCACAACTCTGAATACTCTGCTAGAGAGCAATATTGCAGGGGGCTAAAAACAAGAAATAAACTTACTTTTCCACCTAGCTGTCCAAATCTTGCCATCTGTATAAGGTAATTTTCAACCGCCTTTGCCTTTTCTGGCTTTACAAGTGCTAAATTGCTTACTGAAAGAGGAAAACAGACATTTTGGTTAATAAAAGACCATTCATTTATTAGAGGTATATCTGGGCTGCTCTCTCAAGAGCTCAAGACTATAAGGGACAAAACTGGCCTTTGCTGGGTGGAGGAAAGGCCCAAAATCACCAAGTAAAATTCCAAGACTGATTAATGACTTGAATCTGATCTCTCCAGCCCTAGCCCAATACTTTAAGCACCTCTCACAACTCTAATATTCAACAACAAAAAGATTATTACATCCATCCCAGACTTTTCACCTTAACCCTGAATTAAGAAGAGTAACCCTTATACATACTGGTGTTTAAATAAAACCTATTGTAAAAGCTGACCAACTGGAGAATGGTACAGAAGTTCAAGGAATGGTTTGTATTTTAACTGATCTTAGTACAACTGTAGGTTTGCTTTATGCACTTTTTCAAGTAGAGATCAAGTAACTTTTGAGATGTTCAGATGCCACAATCAAGACAAAATAAAATACCTGCAGGTAATATGTAAATATTGCTATAATTAAGGATACTAAATATAGCATGCTGTAATGCTTTTGGATGAATGACACCAGCAATTCAAAACTGGTGGAGAAGTGGAGGACTGCTGATGAATGAAATTCTGAATATGTATACAATGTCAGTGCCATTTAGGCATGGATAGTATTGCAGCCCATGACACTCTTCCTTTAATCTAGAGGTCTCTGCCAAGACTCTTCTGTCTTTCTTGAAAACATGGTTCTTCCCTGGGCATTGGGCTAGAACGTTGGATGAATCCATCTTGACTGAAACTATGATTGTCCTGTGAATTTTGTTAGCCTCGTTGCTCTGTTGATTTTTCTTCCATTCTAGAGGTTTATTGTATTCTAATTTCTAGTCCCTTGTTTGAATGTTCTTACAAAGATCACCCAAAATTGCTTTCTTCAAACTAAATGGTCATATACAACAAGTCAAAATAATGTTAAATAAATACTTACATCTGGCACGTGCTGCTTGATCCAAAACCTGAGCCAAAATATTATTTCGCATTTCAGCTTCCCTGTAAATAATGAAATAATTTTACGCAGCAGAAAATAAAAATTGCTCCAAAAATGTTAACCTATATGCTAAAATGCTAATTATAATATCTGTTAATTTTATAAACTAATGCATGGCGGTTATATATCATCTTTTGATATTTTTCCAGTAATTACTCCAGAATATTATTTTTTAACATTAACATGTTTAATTTTTACAATTCTTCAAATACTGAAAATAAAATCAGTTTTACATTTGTAAGTAATTGCCAGAGCAAATTTTTTAATCAGGGTGACAGATTACAAATTATCCCACAAAGCTCATATTCTAATAAGAAATTAACTGGAAAAACATAACATCCATTTATTTTACCAGCTTGATCTTGAATATATCTTTCAGCACTGAACAGTAAAATGTTTTAACAACAGAATATTGGGAAAATTTTAAACAAGAGAACAGAAGCCATTAATCCCACTGTTTGTAGAGAATATTGATCAATCATAAAAGTTAGTGCACAGCCATCACAACTTTCTCTTTCCTAAAGATTTTCAAATATTCAATAATATACCATTTAAAATGCTGCAATGCATGTTTTTGAAAGAATATATATACACTCTATCATGAAATGTTTGCAAAATCATATTTATATGGTCTAAATATTCTTAAAACCGCAAGATTTGAAACTGAATGTTCATAAGCTATTGTTCTAAGTTTGGGATATGCCCCACTGTTAGAGAAAAAGAATGTGATGTTCTAGAACAGTGTTTCTCAAACTTGGCAACTTTAAGTCCTGTGGACTTCAACTCCCAGAATCCCCCAGCCAGCATAGCTGGCTGGGGAATTCTGGGAGTTGAAGTCCACAGGACTTAAAGTCGCCAAGTTTGAGAAACACTGTTCTAGAAACAAGTTCTGAAATACCTTTGTTTTGATTCTTGTTGTGCAATTTCACTGGAAGGATCCTAAAAGATTAGAAATAATCAGGTTATTGATAACCGAAGCAATAAATCGAAGAACTTTCTTCTGAGCTCTGATTGGTAACAAGTAAAATAATAAACAAAATAAAATAATAAACGAAACAAAAATAAGTAAAATAATAAATAAAATAATAAATAAAATAACAAATTAAACAATCAATACATCGGTCTTCCTCCCCCTCCCTCTTGGGGAGCTGAGGGGCTCCGTTCTGACGAGAGGCGCGATCTCCTTCAAGCGAGGCTGAACTGAGGGGGCCATCGTGAAGAGCCCAGCCTTGACGCGGGTCGGCCGGGAGACCTTCGGGGGAAGGTGTCGCTCGCCCTCACCCCATGCTTGGCCTGCAGCTCGGCCATCCTCTGCTTGCGCAGCGCCTCCAGCTCCTCGTCCGCCATCGCCTCAGAGGCAGGGGAGACGGGTCGCCGCGCGTGAGGAAGACGAAGGAGGAAAAGGACCACCACCAGCAGCAGCGACCGCACCCGCCTCTCGGGCCGCCTTCTTTGCGCCTGCGCGGACCGCCTTCTGCCAGACTCAGAGAGTCGAGCGCCGAGCGAGCGAGCGAACAACCGGACCAAAGCGAGGGCTCCGCTTGCTAGGCCTAACGACTCGAGCACCGATCACCAGGATCCTGGAATTAAAGAAGGCTCTGGTGTTAGATTATATAGAGCAGGGGTCTCCAATTTTGGCAACTTTAAGCCTGGAGGACTTCAACTCCCAGAATTCCCCAGCCAGCAAATTCTGGTAGTTGAAGTCCACCAGATTTAAAAGGTTGGAGAGCCCTGACATAGAGGAGAGCAGGTGGGCGCGCTTGGCTGATCTTAGCAAGCGAAGCAGGGAGAGGGCCAGGAGGGATGGACTTTGTAATACTTGCTATATGGGGCGGGTTTTTTTTTTTTGCAGTACTGTTGCACTGGAGTTTTCTTCCATTTTAAATTATTCCAAATTATTGCTTAACCTGCAAGGAGAACGATTGGATGAGAAATGGGTTTAGAGTACGGAATGGCAAAAAAAATAAAAATAAATCCCTAGGTATGGTTTGGTCTGGTAGACACCCCCCTTCCCCCCAAATTTTACTAGCCATCTGGTGAAATGGCTGGGTTGTAGCCACCAGAGGGAGCGCCGGCTCTATCCAAAATTATTATTTTTGTGTTATGGAATAAGAAGGAAGGAAATGCGGTTATATCCGTGCTTTATGTGCTGTTAGGCGACAGTAAGATAGCCAGGGCATAGAAGACGGAGGTTTTAAAGTAAAACCATCACCTGAGACGCAACGATTTCAGCTGAGCTGCAAACCTGTGTACGATGGAGATTCATCTTGCTTGTAAATAAAATTACAGACTTTTAGTACATCCACTCATTTTGTTAGTTTAGCATTTTTATTGAGTTATGAAATATTATAAGATGCAAAATGTAAATAAAAAAGCATGGGGGAGGAAAAGGGGGAAGAGAAGTGAGGAAGGATAAAGAGGAAAAAAAATAACCTTAGGCCAAGAACTAAGGCAGGGTTGCGGTTATGTCTAGAAATGTTTTAAAAAACCAGTCCATAGTTGAAAGCCCGGCGGGAATTTTTATGAATGGGCGTGATGCTGATGAGCCACGTGCGCGTCCATTGAAGCAGGCCGCCTGGTCGCTGATTGGTCGGTCTCCCTTCCGACGCTCCGCCCTCTTCTAATCTCCATCCCATTGAGGAAGCTATGGCGGCGGAGGAGTTTGAGTGTCTATGGAGATTCTCACCCATCCGAGTCACGGTTGTCCCAAAGGGATTTTTTGTTCAAGAGTTTTTTCCTTGAAGACGTTTCGCTTTCTCCTCCAAGAAGCTTCTTCAGATCTGGAAGGTGGATGAAAGTGGGGCGGGAAATTGCCTTTTAAATGGGCGAGCGGCTTCTAGCATCCTTGAACCCAGAGCCTTGTTGCGCCTAGGGGGAATCCGGGAAGAGGCAGCTTTGCACGGCCAGGCGCTGCGGAGATGCTCAGCGCTGCACGCCGTTTGGCCAAAGGCGCGATCTCCGCTGCGCTGCTCTGTTCTGCCCCCCCCCCCACGAACCCCCCCCCCCCCAGCGCTGGGGGCTTTGGCGTCCCCGATCCTGTCGCCTGCGCGGCTGGAGTGCGCCTTGCCCCCCGTCTTCTGGCAGTTCTCGAGGCCCCTAACAGGAACGGTGCAACTGGCTAGGTGAGCCGGATGGAGAGGGCAGGTATAGGAAGGCTGAAATGGAGTCGAGGGGCGGGGGAGAAGAGTGGGATGCAAGGTGGAGGGAGGGAGAGAGGACCGCGAGTTTGATACAGGGAATAGAGCTGAGGTTACTTCCTGTGGCTGTTTTCCTTGGAAAACCAAAAACGGGAGGCAGAGAGGTAGTCCTCGACTTACAGTGGTTCTCGCTGACTGACTGCTCAAAGTCGAAGCGAAGTTGAAATGAAGACGAACAACTCAGGTGATAGCAAAACAAACACTTGGGGCCATTTATAATTGTAACATCACTCCAAAAGACAAACAAAGCTCCAACCCTTTTTGATATCAAGTCAATGTCACATTACATTTGTTCAAGCAGATAATATCAAAGGCAAATGCCTGACCTTGCGGCCCTACAGTTGGTTGTAACTTTACTATCTCATTCTTCCTTTCCAGGGCTTGAGTAGGATAGGATAGGATAAGAATAGAATAGGAATAGAATAAAATCAATTAGAAATAGAAATAAAATAGAATTAGAATAGAAATAGAATTGAATGCAGAATAGAATAGAATTAAAGTAGAATGCAGAATAGAATTGAATAGAATTAGAATAAAAACAGAATAGAATTAGAATAGAATGCAGAATAGAATTGAATAGAATTAGAATTGAATGCAGAATAGAATAGAATTAGAATAGAAATAGAACTGAATGCAGAACAGAAGAGAATAGAATAGAATTAGAATAAAAATAGAGTAGAAATAGAATAGAATTAGAATAGAATGCAGAATAGAATAGAATAAAATAGAATTCTTTATTGGCCAAGTGTGATTGGACACACAAGGAATTTGTCTTTGATGCAGATGCTCTCAGTGTACATAAAAAAATACATCCATCAAGAATCATAAAATGCAACACTTAGTGATAGTCATAGGTTACTAAATAAGCAATCAAATCATACTAGGAAACCAAATAAAACAATATAAATCGTAAAGATAAGTAACAAGGTTATAGTCATAAGAAGGAGGAGATAGGTAATAGGAAGGAGTTTTTTTTTTTTTTTGGAGTGATGTTAGGATTATAAATGGCGCAAAGAATTTGTTTTGGTATCACCTGAGTTATTCTTGTTCATGTAATGGGCAAGAAGACAGTTTAAGGAATTGCAGCCGACAGAAGTTCCACACTCGAGTATTTTAATCTCCCGTTCCGTCTCTCTAGATGTGGCCCCCGAGCATGTTTTTATCAGCCACGTGAATGACAGCCGACGTGTCTGGGGATGAGCATCTCCTACGATGATCAGGATGAAGAATTAAGAGGTAGCTCTTATTGTTATGGCTGTCCGTGTTAATGATGAAGAGAAAGGGAATGCTTTGGTGTCCCTGAGAGCGCCATTTGAAATATTAATGAAATAATTTTTCAAGAGTTCAGAAGATCATATTTTAAGAGTGCCAGGAAGGGAGAAGAAAATGACTCTTTCCTTTCTCTCTCTGCTTTGATCCAGAGGCATTTGGCTCTCTTCAGCTTGACAGCTTGTAAATGTTGGTTTCATAAGAGGCCTGTGAGGGATTATGTTAAAGATCCATACGTTTCTATTGGGGGGGGGGAGGGATGTCTGTAGGGAGGGGTCAAAAAAAGGCAAGATGGCAGCCATAACAGTGCAGTGGAAGCCGCCATATTTTGCACATAAAAAGATGGGTAGGCTTTATTTGCACCAATCATAATGTTCATAAAAATAGGTAGAAATTTGACTGAGCTACCATGTCTGTCTTTTTTTATCATGCCGTGTGTGTGTGTTTGTGTGTGTTTGTGATGTCAAAGCACCTGGAATGCCCAAATGTGGGAGGAAGCATACTGCTTCTCTTTTGCCTTTCAGCTCCGCTCTAGGAGCCTTCCAGGCAGGAAACCATTTTTGTGTTGCATTTGTGCTGATAAATAAAGGGAGACTAGTATAGATCTATTTCAAGATATTTAGCTCTCGTCAGCTAGCCATACCCTTCCTGGGATTTGAACTTGGGCTATTTTTACATTTTAGGATGTTGTATTAGCCTCTAAGCCACAAGCTCTCTTCCCTTATCAGCTGAGCCAAGGAAATAAGTAAGTGTTATGTCAAAGCACCTGGTATGCCCAAATATGGGAGGGAGCATACTGCTTCCCTTTTGCCTTTCAGCTCCACCCTAGGAGCCTTCCAATAAATAAATATGTAGCAAATATATTTATTGAATGATTAAGTAGATCAATAAATTCACCCCACTATTAACGTATAACCTCCTGGCAGCCAATCAATACATCTTTGGAAATTAAATAAAACTTCATTAATATAGACGGGTGCTTTAATAAGTATAGAAATGTATTGGCTGAATTAATGTAGATTGCTGATTATAAGTGCTAATCATAATTATATGGATTAATAATAATCAGATTCAGCTCCTTTCCCACAAGACATTGTTTGCTTATGCATATTCTTAAAAATCTCTGACACAAGCAGCAATAGCTACTCATATAGTAACAACGCTGCCCGTGTATAAAATGTATTTTTCCAATTTCCCAGGTTTTAGGAATTGACACGAAGTCAAAGTTCTACTTAACAACTGAAAACATTGGAGGAGTCTTTGAAGCTGAAATAGAAACAGGGGTCGTCTTCACGATTCATGAATTGTTTTTAAATATGTTTATTTTGTTTTATCAGCAAAAATAAAATAGGAAATAGGAAAACAACAACAACAACAAAATACCTCCAGCCCTAACAACAACAAAAAAGAAAAAAATATGACCCAAGTATCAAATAAATTTAACATTAAACATATAAAATCCACCCCTGTTGGGTAAAATGAGGACACAGATTATTGGGGGTATATGCTAACTCTATAAACCTCTTAGAGAGGGTTGTAAAGTATTGTGAAACAGTATATAAGTCTAAATGTTATTGCTATTGCTATATGAAAGTAAAAAGTGGAGACTGTAATTTTTTACTCTGTAATTTACTGCACTGAAAAAAGTTGGAAGTTACTGCTTTTTTCTTTCTTTTTCTTCCCTTCAACATCTCTTTTCCCCTTCTTTTTCCTACCTCACTTTCCCTGTCTTTAGTTCCATTTGTATTTTACAAAACATCTTAGGAGAACGATGGAAAGGAAACCAGCATGTTGACAGGAGCATCTCCTGAAGCTTGGAGATCACGCAGGTATTTTTCCTAACATCTGCTGTGTAAGATTCTTTTTTAATTGGAGACATCAGGCATTGATGTATGAACATGGGAATTGCAGGTGTTATTGGAAGACAGAAACAAATAAATCAAGACAACACTAGAAAATACCTGCATTTCTCCTCATCTTCGGTCATGTATTCAGGCTGCAGAAGTCACCTATTCCTGGGGCAGAATTTCTCAAGTAGATGATGGGCGTACCTATTTTTCTTTATTTAAGGCCATTCTGCCCATTTGTGACCTCGATTTCAGCTCTACTTTGGTTAAAAAAACAAAAACCAAAAAAAGCAGGGATTTGTTTGCAGCAACGCCGAAAACGGCTTGGATCATAACCTTTGAGAAACGCTAAGACGCAATAAAAATGATAAGTGTGACGATAAATCCTGCAGAAAATAAAGCTCTTTGGAAAAAGGAGAGAAATTAATGCAGATTTATTGTAATTTATTTTAGCAGGAGAAAAAATGGTTAGCGCTTGGGGAAGTGTTTGCGCCTGATCAGGATGACTGGGACAATAAAACATTTGCCTTGGAAAGAAAAATGCAAATAAGGAATATATTGGTGTCAGCTGAGGTAATAGTTAATATTTATGTGCCTGTAATTGTTTTTTTTTTCAAAAAAAACCCCAAAACCCTTTCTTGTTTGTGTTATATGAACAAAGATGGGATTGCAGTTGGGTTTTCTTTTTAAATTTGTATTTTGCATCCATGATGTGCTCTAGGCTCAACAATCAGTTGTGTTTCACAGTAGTAACAAGTTTTTGCTGCTGTCATTTAAATTTCAATTGCCTCTAAGGTTTGAGACAGGATTGACTGTAGTAAAGCAGGTGTACAAACCTATCTCTTTATCTTTCTTTTTTCCTTCCTTTTTCTTTCTTCCTTCCTCTCCCTCTTCTATCTATCTGTCTGTCTGTCTGTCTGTCTATC
Source organism: Natrix helvetica (assembly GCF_964273705.1). Taxonomy (NCBI): domain Eukaryota; kingdom Metazoa; phylum Chordata; class Lepidosauria; order Squamata; family Natricidae; genus Natrix; species Natrix helvetica. The sequence continues at coordinate 14,357,072 of NC_138561.1, forward strand.
TATCTATCTATCTATCTATCTATCTATCTATCTATCTATCTATCTATCTATCTATCTATCTATCTATCTATCTATCATCTACCTACCGTATCTACCTACCTACTGTATCTATCTATCTTTCTTTCTATCATCTATCTATCTATCTATCTATCTATCTATCTATCTATCTATCTATCTATATCTATCTATCATCTTTCTTTCTTTCTACCTACCTACTGTATCTACCTACCTACTGTATCTATCTATCATCTATCTATCTATCTATCTATCTATCTATCTATCTATCTATCTATCTATCAATCATCTATCTTCTACCTACCTACCTACCTACCGTATCTACCTACCTACTGTATCTATCTATCTATCTATCTATCATCTATCTATCATCATCTTTCTACCTACCTACCTACTGTCTCTACCTACCTACCTACCTACCTACCTACCTACCTACCTACCTACCTACCTACCTACTTACCTACCTACCTACTGTATCTATCTATCTATCTATCTATCTATCTATCTATCTATCTATCTATCTATCTATCTATCTATCTATCATCTACCTACCTACCTACCTACCTACCTCTACCTACCTTTTTTTCCTTTCTTTCTCTTTTTCTTTCACATTTACATTACACAAATTTTGTGTGTCCTCCACAAAGCAGATAAAAAATGGATTTCCATGCAGTGGCCATAGAGTACAGTACTGCTGACTGCAGACTGCCTGCAATTTGGAAGTTCAAATCTCAAATAAAGTTCTCTCTTGAGAAGCTAGACAATGCATTTATTAGTAAGAAGCAGGGGTGGGATTCAGCCGGTTCGGGTGAACCCGTAGCTCTGACGATCAGCTGAGAGCGAACCGATTTGCTCCGTCGATTAGGTGCCCCCCCGCGCTATACTGACCTGTATTTCCTTTGTTTGAAGCCCAGCTGTTCGGCGCAGCAGAGTGCTACGCCTCAGCTATTTTACTCACGGGGGCTGCAGTAGAAGTTAAGTTTTTGACCTGTTTTCAAGTGCACCGCAAAGCGCGCGCTCCGCAAACCGGGTGTTACACCGGTTCAATCCCATCACTGGTAAGCGAGGTTAAATGTATTATGTGAACTGCCAAGCTGACCTGTATCTGTCCAGGCAACTTGGGAGAGATGCAGGCATCACGGAGTCACTGAACTTAGCATGAATTAAACTTTACCTTTCCCGTTGACCAATCTAGAGGCTGATTTTCTTGGCAAGATCAAGCGTTGCATCCCTATAGGCTTAATTAAAGTTTTAGTACTTTACTGAAACACTTTATTATTGAATTCTGCTGAACTGGCAGGGGACTCCAACCTCATTAAGGGAATCAAGATGAATTATTGAGGGACTTTCGCTCTTTGAGAACAAAAACATGATCTAGATTCAGCTTTGACTTGTTCTTTTTTGGTTGCAGGACATCCTGTCTACCTGAATTTGGTGTGTGACGGACAGAACCGCAACTATCCCTGCATTGATATTCCCAAGGGCAATGGGAAGAAGGAAACCTTTTCATTAATTGGGGAATGGAAGGCAGCTCTGTTGGGGGAGCTTTCATCTCATTAGCCATCTTGACTTAATTAAATCTGGGAGATGCCAGTCGAAACCCTGTAAGTTTCTTGTATTTAGAAATTAATTGTAACAATTTTCTTACGTGAATTACTTGAATCAGCCAAAGATACCCCTAAGGATCCTTTGATGGCTTTCTAGAGGCAGATGGCAGCCACCAGAAATTTGCAACACCGGCTGCGTTCCGCTGGGAGTTACTTTTAGTGCTTAAATTAGGAAGTTACAGAAATCATTTCCTTCTTTATTTACCAACCGGTTCAATAGGGTTTGCGTTAAGAGGACATCCTAAGGCAGGTGGTGCCCACAGCAGATGGGCAGCTACTCAAAACCTGGAGAAGATCTGCATCAAGCAAACGGTTTTCTTCCGTTCCGTATACGACGTTCAAATTGGCAATAATTTCATTGTCACAATGATTTTCTTAAAAATAAGGCATTACAAAGTGGATGGTACAGACAGAAGAGAATATTTGCAGCTCAAGAATTGCACTGTGTTGTCCTTGCTGTATTCTTGATCATTTTCTTGTAGACATTTCATTACCCAACTAAGTAACATTATCCAAGCCAAGGAACTACCAGCTCACACAAACAAACAGTAAACAACAGCCTAATCAACGAATCGCCAAGAACACTCCTACTAACATTGACAGGACCAGCTACTAACATATAAACCGTTAGAAAATCCTGTCAGAATATTCATGAACTGGCAGATACATGGTAACAAGTTCAGCCAATGAATAGGCATGGTAACAGGTCATCCAATGGGAACTATTTGGTGACTGAGAGCCATACCAGATGGCTCGGAGCCTGGGCGTGGCTTACCTATGTAATTCCAAGTCTGTGCTGAGAAACAAAACTGAAACCAGCCTGTATTAAGCTCTGAACCGAAACTCATCTCTGCTCTCCTCTGCCTTGTGCTTGCTTGTAGTTGCTACCACGTTGGAAGAATCTGCTGTTGGTATTGTACATTTATTCATGGGTTATGATGTATATAAAGAAGTTAATGAATCCTGCTGAATCAGTTATCTCTTTGTGTTTTCTGGATTTGATTTTTGCAATAAACTTTGACAAACCCCACTCCTGTAATAAACGCCAACGACGTTACTTAGTTGGTCAATGAAATGTCTCCAGGAAAACTCAGAGACTACCAAGGGCCCAAAATTGATGCCTTCGTTAAACTTCAAAAGGTGTCCAAACATGAACTTCTCGTACATCAATATAAGATAGCTGATTCACAAAGGGTTTGTTCTGCATGGCGTACGGATGAATCTTTAGACCACGAAATCATATTTTCCATTAAAAATGAAGTATCTGGCCTTTTTAGGAGAATTCTTTATGGTATTCGTTATCCCCCCCCAGGATGCTACATACTCAAAATAAAGCAGAAGCAGAATACAGTAACTGAACATGGTTTTATAGCAGAGCAAGTTGGGAGCATTTTCATTTCAACACTTTCTTTAACTCCTTGAAATATAGGTCACTGTACTTTCCTGCACTCTACCAAATCTCAATTTCAACATGCTATGCCTAGACAAATCAACAATTAAGCATGGAAGGAAAGAAAGAAAGCAAATTGCTACTAATAAGACTTGAAATAGGGTGTAAAAAGCCCTGGAAGTAATGATGCTTGGAAGAACCATAGACACTGAAAATGGGTAGGAGTGCAGTGACCACAAGCACTTGGGTGTTCCTGATTTTTTGTTGCTGGATTGAGTTAATTGTTAATAACACCTCCCCTACTAAAGCTTTGATGAAAATAGATCAATCTACAGCTGCTACTGAAGGAACTGAGAGTTGAGAACTGAATTTCCCTCTATATAGGTAAAGATTCCCCTTGCACTTATGTGCTAGTCGTTCCTGACTCTAGGAGGCGGTACTCATCTCTGTTTCAAAGCTGAAGAGCCAGCGCTGTCCGAAGACGTCTCCGTGGTCATGTGGCTGGCATGACAAAATGCCGAAGGCGCACGTAACGCTGTTACCTTCCCATCAGAGATGGTTCCTATTTTTCTACTTGCATTTTTACATGCTTTCGAACTGCTAGGTTGGCAGAAGCTGGGACAAGTAACGGGAGCTCACTCCATTGCGTGGCGCTATGGATTCGAACCGCCAAACTGTTGACCTTTCTGATCGGCAAGCTCAGCGTGTTAGCCACTGAGCCACCGCACCCCTTTAGAGTAGTCTTTCCCAACCTTGCCAACTTTTAAGACATGTGGACTTCAACTCCCAGAATTCCTCTGGCAGCCAGGGGAATTCTGGGAGTTGAAGTTACGCAATTTTAAATTTGCCAAGGCTGAGAAGCACTGCTCTAAATAGTCCCATCCTATTCTAACAAGGATAGGGAAGGGTAAAATGTCAAAAAGATTTCCAACTTATAAGGCCCACGTGTGTACCAAACTCTGGCAGAATTCCCTAAAGACTAAATGGGAAGAGAAGACCCACAGAGACCCTCGGTGCAGGGGATGTAGATGAGTAGGGGGTGGCATAAGGGACTCTTCCTCATCTTTAGATCTTTTTTTTAAAAAAATCATGAAATATTGGAATAGAAGTTACGAAAGATTTGCTTTTCATGATCTCCGTTCTACGTATGATGTATGTATGTATGTATGTATGTATGTATGTATGTATGTATGTATGTATGTATGTATATATATATATATATATATATATATATATATATATATATATATATATATATATATATATATATATATATATATATATATATATATATATATATATATATATATATATATATATATATATATATATATATATATATATATATATATATATATATATATATATATATATATATATATATATATATATATATATATATATATATATATATATATATATATGGCCTCTGTTTTTGATAACTTGCATTATGGGACATGTAAAATGTTACAAAACCAAGCGTTCTTTGAATTATCGAGGGATTAAAAATGAAACACTTTCAATCGACCTAAAACAATTTCCCTTTCTTTCTTTTTTTTAAAAAAGAGCCGTTTTTATAAACTCGCGCTTTCTGCCACCGCTGTAGCAAAGCTATGCGTGGTTTTGATGCCGAGCCACTTTGTAAACATGGAACGTTTTGTTGTGAAAGACTTTAGTAAAATACATCGTGTAGGAGGTCAGATTTCTTTTGATTTCCTCACAGAAGCGAGGCGACGGTGAAGGTTTGAGATCAGGATCGTTTTCTCCAGGACCATCCATCATCTGTAACGGAAAGTGAAAGGCTATTTAACCATTTTGACACTGCTTCATTTTTATCTTATGTATTTGTATTCTGCTTTGTTATTTTTACAAATAACTCACGGTGGTGGATATATCTAACACACCTTCCTCGTCCTGTTTTCCTCACGACAACAACCCTACAAGGTGAGTTGGCCTGAGAGAGCTTTGTGTCTAAGGTGGGACTAACAACCTCCCAGCGATTGGCCCAAAGTCACTCAGCCAGCTTTCCTAAGGCGGGATTAGAACTCACCACCTTCTGGTGATTGGGCCAAAGTCACCCAGCTGGCTTTCATGGCTAAGGTAGGACTAGAATTCACTGTTTCCAGCTTTCTAGTCTGGTGTCTTCACCATTAGACCTGTTGTGGCCTGCCAGTGGCCAGCAGAGCTGGCAGCAGATTCAGACAGTGAGGAGGCTGGGGAGGAACATGGGCCAGTCCTGGAGTCTGGGGAAGGCTCTGATGAGCAGTTCACAGGGTATATCTAATAGTTAAAGTGCTTTAGTCTGGCAAGATTCCTGTCGGCAGGTAAACAACAATAAAGAAGCTACTCTGATGTAACTCTCCGTGTCATTCTTGGTTTCTTGGGCCCAACAACTGGTTTTGGAAAAGACTTACGTGGCCGTTGGCAATATCCAGAAGGTCACGCAACCGACAACCCCTGCTATGCCTTCTTTCATAACAAATGCTGTCCTCCAAGATCACAAAGTCGGTGCCAAAAGATCTGAGGATCCTATGGACATCTTCGGGTGATCTTTTGGCATACACCTGATAAACCTGCAAATGAGTGAAAGAATTGGGTTGAATCGCTTTATTAATTCATTAAATGTGGGACTAAATGATGAGTAAAGGAAGGAAACAGGCAATACACACACGGAGATCAGTCACAATGATTAGTCTTATGGGATCAGAGCATCAGTGTGGCATCAGTGGAGGGTGGCATCAGCCAGAGAGGGACACAGTGGTGGGGTTCAAATAATTTAACAACCGGTTTGCCCAGGGTCAGGTTGGCCATCATGGGAGGTGTGGCCCATCCCTGTCCTCCACATGCGCGCATGCGGGACAAGCCTCCCGCGACAGCCAACCTGACTCTGGGCAAACAGTTATCCATCATTGCTAAAAACAAGGACAACACAAGAATGGGAGTAGCTGGAGAAAGTTAGATCCTCTTACCTGCTTTGTTCTTTCTCGCAGACTCTTGTCTTCATAATGGGGGTGATTGGTTAAAATTCTTCCGGTGCAAAGCTTAACCCCGGCTAAGAGCTGCATACTTCCTGCAATCACTGCTTTCTTGGGAGTGTTGGACCTGAAGGAACATTGAGGTCCACTTCAGAAAGGGCACAGCGATAGGATTCTTCTCTTTTGTTACTTTTACCAGTTTACAGTCCAGGAGCAGATATTGGTATAACATTGCATTTTTTTTTTGTTCCCTACTGCCTTCACCAGTACAACCCACAAAGGCTGCAGTCATGAAAGAGACCAGAAAACCAGCAGAATCCAAATGGTTGAGATCAACCAAGTTCCACGCCTACTTCCCAAGTTGATTCAAAAAAATTCAGGTCACTAGATAGTTCACAGCAAGGGCTGGCAAGTTTTTCAGGCAAAAATCAAATGATTAAAAAAAAAAATCGGTGTTCACTTGCAATGCTCAGATCTCAAGATGTCACCTCTATGACCACTAATTAAATTCAGTTAGTCTGGAAATCTATAGTTTTTCCCCTAACAACATCACTCTGCTAAACAAATAATTCCCTCACCACTGTCAAACCATTCACTAAGACTGCATTACTATTACTATTAGTCCTCTCATTGTTCCTATCACTCGTCTCCTCCCACTTATGACTGCAGGACTCTAACTTTGCTGCTTATATCCTTACGATTTGTATTGATATCGATTGTTTCATGATTGCTTATTTGTGCCCTATGACTATCATTAAGTGTTGTACCTTATGATTCTTCACGAATGTATCTTGTCTTTTTATGTACACTGAGAGCATCTGCACCAAAGACAAATTCCTCATGTGTCCAATCACACTTGGCCAATAAAGAATTCTACTCTACTCTACCCTACTCTACTCTGTTCTATTGATCTTCTTATACAAATGAACACGAATGTGAGGGGCTGCCACAAAGAAGACGGGGTCAACTTATTTTCCCAAAAGCACCAGAAGGCAAGATAAGAAACAATGGATGGAACTAATCAAGGAGAGAAGCAACTTGGGATTTAAGAGAAACTTGCTAACAGTGAGGACAATTAAATACCCTGTTTCCCCAAGACCTAACCAGAAAATAAGTCCTAGCATGATTTTTCAGGATGCTCGTAGTATAAGCCCTACCCCCAAAATAATCTATCTATCTATCTATCTATCTATCTATCTATCTATCTATCTATCTATCTATCTATCTATCTATCTATCTATCTATCTATCATCATCTATCTATCTATCTATCATCTATCTATCTATCTATCTATCATCTATCTATCTATCTATCTATCTATCTATCTATCTATCTATCTATCTATCTATCTATCATCATCTATCTACTCTATCCATCCATCCATCCATCCATCCATCCATCCATCCATCCATTCATCCATCCATCTATCTACTGTATCTACTCTATCTATCTCTATCTCTCTATCTCTCTATCTCTCTATCTATCTATCTATCTATCTATCTATCTATCTATCTATCTATCTATCATCTATCTATCCATCCATCCATCCATCCATCCATCCTCTATCTTGTATCTATCTATCTTTATCTTTTTTTTAAATATTATTTTATATATTATCAGCTAGCTAATCAAATAAAATTACCTCAGATAGCAATAGCACTTAGACTTATATACCGCTTTCCAGCCCTCTAAGCGGTTTTACAGAGTCAGCGTATTGCCCCCAACAATTCAGGTCCTCATTTTATCCACCTCGGAAGGATGGAAGGCTGAGATCATTCCTGACACAGGTTGCCTCCCCCTCCTCAAATCTTTCACCCTGAGGCTGCCCCTCAAATGCTCAACTTGAGCCTTCCTCAGCTAATGTGCTTCAAAGGACCAAACGGCCGTTTCCCATTACAGAAAGACGAAGCAATTTTTACAAATGTCTGGATAAATGATGTATAAAATGAAAGGATAATTTGTTTTTATAGGTTTCTGCCAAGCTTCATATCCAGGCTGCTCAACCCTCACGCAATTTATTCTGCAAGAAATGTCACTAAATAATGACAAGGACTTAGAGGTCAAACTGATTTACATTATGTAATTTAAATGTCACTCCAAGCAGACCTGATGGCATTTTGAACAAATAATCTCATTTATTTTGGAAGCTCCAAGCTTCAACAAGTTAATTACTGTTAAACTAATGGGGGTAAGCTGAGCGGAGTATAATGTAAAAGGGGAACCTCTGTTTTATCTACGCTTTCCAGTATTATAGGATTATTATAAAATAACTCATTTGCAACAGAAAGCGTCCAATGGGAAGTACAGGAATTTGGGGGAAGAGACAGAGCTTTCCCTTCCTTTGAATCTTTTCAAAAATAAAGATTCATTTCAAAATTAGAGGAAAGAAGTCAATATTTCTCTGCACATTTGACAATCTTAATAGCCAGTGTTACAAATGCAGGTAATGGCAACTCTAAATTCTCCTAAATTTGGCATTACTTTGACATAGATTGGATATATTTCCTGACGGTGCTTAAAAGAAGAAAAATTGCAGTATATGAAGCTTAGCCCAGGTCAGACCGAAAAAGAAAAAAAAAAGCCTTTTTAAGAAACTTAAAGCTTTTATTTTTTTTAAAAAAAGGAAAAACATACCTGGAAAGATAGAAAACTGCATGTCAAAAAGCAAAGGATTGTCTATAGAAATGCTGAATGAGACAAGGCAAAGTGAGACTGAAACTTATATTAATCAGAATAGAGCTGGAAGGGACCTTGGAGGTCTTCTAGTCCAACCCCCTGCTCAAGCAGAAGACCCTATGCCATTTCAGGCAAGTTGTTGTGACCCGCCATCGAGGCAGAGCTGGCAGCAGAGTCGGACAGTGAGGAGGTTGGGGAGGAACATGGGCCAGTCCTGGAGGCTGGGGAAGGCTCGGAGGAGGGCTCTGCTTCGGAGGCAGAGAGGGTGCCAAGGCCGTCTGGCAGTACTCAGCTGCCTTCGGCGCCAGACAGCAGTGAGGCAGAGGAACAGCTGGAGCCTGTTCCCAGTGTGCGCATGGGCAGAGCTGCCAGAAGAAAAGAACAGCTAAGAAATCAGGGTTGACTTGGGAATAAAGCCACAGGTGGACGGTGAATGGCCGCACCCATAAGAAATAAAAGAGGAGCGAAAGGGGAGTGGGCTTTTGCAGGAAACAATTCGTTCATTTGTTTCAGGAGTGTGGAGATCTGTCCGTGAATCTCAGAGACTCTGTGCCAAGTCTTTCCTTGCACAGCACTGTGTTTGGAAAAGATATACCTGGTAGCTTTCCAAGCGAGATAAAGTATGTGGTCATAAATTCACATTTCAAAGATTGTTTACCAGGTCTTTGCTGAATGTGAATGAGGGGAATTCACATTTGTTTAATAAAAAGGGTTTTCTCGGGACCAGGAATCTGCTTCGTGCTTTTTGGGGAAGCCTAGGTCAGAACACAAGTGACTGTCCAGTCTCTTCTTAAAAACCTCCAGTAATGAAGTACCCACAACTTTGGAAGTCAAACTGTTGAATATGATGAAATACTGGCAGTCCTCGACTTATGACTGGTTCGATTAGTGATTGTTCGAACTTATGATAGGACCTACCTTAAGAATGGTCTACTTACAATCAGTTCCAAAGTTCCCACAGTCAGGACCCTTCCATGATCATGTGACCGAATTCTTAGCGCTTGACAACATGATGGCAATTTACAGTCGTTTGCAATGTCCCATAGACACCTGACCTTGTTTTTTTTTTAAACAATTTTGAAAACTAAAGCTTACTTCCAATTTTGGGCAAAACCGCACTCATAGTGAACCATGGGTTCGCTTTGCAACCACATCGTTTGTTTTACGACCTTCGCTTAACGACTGCCGCAGAAAAGATTTCACGACTGTCACGAAGTGGCACTCTAATGGGCCAGCTCTGGAACTACCTGTGCCACTGACTTACTGAGATCTTATTAAGTCTGACTCCCAACTTCAGGTTAAGAGGCATAAATTGGTTGCCAACTGCTGTTCCTGCAAAAGTAATTAACTTCTTCGATGCATAATGTTTCCCCTCCACGCCTATAAATCCCCACATAACAAATCACAAGGAAAAAAAAAAAAAAGCTAATTTAAACGGAGGAGGCTAAGCCACAGTTCTGCATTCTCCAGCTTGGAACCGGGTTGAAAAATGGTGGCCGCTGCGACTTGTCAAATCCAGTTTGTGGCTGAACCCAAAGACCCATGCATATTTTATGTTTAAATCTATATATAAAACACTGCATATTGCACTCGAGAGACCAGGTTGATCAAACATTTAGCATCTCTTAATACAGAAGTGGTTTTAAAGACCTCTGGCTGGTGGAGATTTGTCATGAGAATATGTCAATAAGGAAGCAGAGGAATGGAGATCCCTTTAGCTGGCTTTCAGCGATTTATATGACCTCTTTATTCATGAATAATCACACCATTCATTATTATTGTAAGAAAGAGAAAAATTAGAATGAAGTAGCATAAAGGACAAACGTTGTGCTCCTAGCCCCTAGAGATCATCTAAATCACAGGTGTCCGACCACGACAACTTTAAGATCTGTGGATTCCAATTCCCAGAATTCCCCAGCCAGCATAAAGTGCCCATCACAGTCCTTAACTGAACACAGCTGCCATTAAGCGAACCCACTGTTTCCTGGGGAGGGGGGGTGTTCTTATTTATTTGTACCCGACCTTTATTATTTTTATAAATAGCTTAAGACAACAAAGATATCTAAAATTCCCTCCTCCTCCTATTTTCTGCACAAAAAACAACCCTCCTTGTAAGAGGGGTTGGACTGAGAGAGAGTGACTGGCCCAAGTTCACACAGCTGGTTTTCATGCCTAAAATAGGATTTGAACTCACGGCCTCCTAACTTGCGGGATCGTATCCTGCCCCATACATCCCTGCGACCAATTCGCTCGCACAGAGAGGGACTCCTCCAGGTGCCGTCCACCAGACAATGTCGGGGGGCGGCGTCTAGGAGTAGAGCCTTCTCTGTTGCGGGCCCAGCCCTGTGGAATGACCTTCCCCCGGATATTAGGACTACCTCTGACCTCCGCGCCTTCCGGATAAAGCTCAAGACGGACCTATTTCAAGTAGCTGGCCTGGCTCAACCATAGTTCGTTCACACTGCTCCTGACGGTTTTTTTTTTTTTTTAAATTTTTGTGACTTTTAGACTTTTATTAGGGGATTTTAAACTATGTTTTAACTGTCTTTTCTTATCTTTATACCTCCTCCATGTACGCGTGTTCGTTTATTCTGTGTGTGTATTGTCCATATTGTTTTTTATGTGTTTTATTGTACGCCGCCCCGACTCCTTCGGGAGAGGGTGCGGCTAAGAAATAAATTTATTATTATTATTATTATTAACTGGTGTCTTATCCGCTAGATTAAACTTTTTTTTTTGGTCAAAAATTAGAAGTAAACACTATTTTTTTTGGCAAAGATATTATAAACTGTGTCTAAGGTTGCTAAGCACCTGAAATCCAATGGAACTTTGGAAGAGTAAGTACTTTTTTGGGGGGGGGGGATCTGTCATAATTCAAGGACTACCTAAATTTCTTCAATTGTGGAGACATGTTGAGGACCTGTTGAATGGACCTCTACTAGCCGAAGCTTCTTAAGAGTGACAAAGACAATGGTTTAAGAAAGAAGGTAACAAAATAAAACCTTCTGGATCCTCAAAATATGCCCCCCCCCAAATGTCAGAAATTTCCTGACAGTTAGAACAATTAATCAGTGGAACAGAAGTTGCCTCCAGAAGTTGTGAATGCCCCAACACTGGAAGTCTTTAAGAAGATGTTGGATAGCCATCTGTCTGAAACGGTATAGGGTTTCCTGCCTAGGCAGGGGGTTGGGCTAGAAGACCTCCAAGGTTCCTTCCAACTCTGCTATTGTATTGTATTGTATTGTATTGTATTGTAAATAGTCTGTGACATACTAAATGTGTGTGCCATTTTCTAAAATATTTGCAGTAGTCTGTTCATGCTTGTTAATTTTCTTGCCTGTTTAGAACCTGGGCTACGGCATCATTGGGTTAGGCAGTATTTCTTAACCTCAGCCACTTAAAGATGGGGGGAATTCAACTCCCAGAATTCCAGCTTGCTGGCTGGGGGAATTCTGGGAGTTGAAGTCCAATTATCTTCAAGTGACTGAGGTGGACAAACACTGGTGTAGGATGTCTTGAAAGCTGTCCAACCATGGTCAGAAACGACAAAGTATTTCAGCTGCTGAAAGTTTGGTCCGATGGAGCAAAAATGTCTAAAGAAGATGTTTCAAGAGTCTTTATCTCTTCCCAACTGTTGTGACCGCCACACCAAAAGGGAATCCTCACTCACCTGAGGGCTACAGGTTGCGAAAAACTGGCATTGGGCAGGGATCTTACTGCCTATATTAAACCAAGTTTCCTAGCTCACTTTTTACTCTAAAAATGTACGTATGTAACTGGCAGAATTGGAAGCCGCGATCACAAAAGGCATTGACTCGCCCTAGCTAGCATGTGATTTAAACAGAGTAAAGTTCCTCTTACTTAATCCAGTTCATTAGCTCCACCGTGTCCGGGTCGTAGAATTCTCTCAGCTCTGACAGCTCTGCCATTATTCCCGGAAGGAACTAAGAAGAAAACAAAAACGACCAAATAAATCACGCCCAAAGGAGCCCAGCTCTTCAGCATGGAAAAATACATTGTTTATAAAGCCCGGGCAGCAAAGCTACCAGCCTTTGTGTCCAGCTAGCGGCCAGCAGAGCTGGCAGAAGATTCGGACAGTGAGGATGTTGGGGAGGAACTTGGGCCAGTCCTGGAGTCTGGGGAAGGCTCTGATGAGGGCTCTGTGTCAGAGGCAGAGAGGGGGCCAGGCCGGTATGCCAGTTATCAGCTGCCCTGAAATTATTTAAAAGCAGCTTTCCAGGCAGTTAAAAAAAAGCAACAACTGATTGTTCATCAGGAAAAACTATAAATGATAAGGTAAAGGTTCCCCTTGCACACATGCGTTCGCCATTCCCAACTCTAGTACTCATCTCTGTTTCAAAAACAAAGAGCCAGTGCTGTCCGAAGATGTCTCCATGGTCATGTGGCCGGCATGACTAAATGCCGAAGGCGCACAGAACGCTGTTACCTTCCCACCAAAGGTGGTTCCTATTTTTCTACTTGCATTTTTACATGCTTTCGAACTGCTAGGTTGGCAGAAGCTGGGAGAAATAACTAGGGATTCGAACCGCCGACCTTTCTGATCGACAAGCTCAGCTTCTTAGCTACTGAACCACTGCGTCAGCCTAATCAAGGAACTAACCAGGGCAAATTATGTATCAATTAAAGGTTGAATTATCTTTAATTCAAACAGGTAAATCTTTGGTAGAAAAGTTTTCTATTCTGAGAAAAGAAAAAAAACCCACAAATTTAAGAAGACTAAAAAGGGTCTTACCTTATAACAAAGATAGAGCAATACGAGGATTGGTGCTATGTATCTAATCACAGATACCTATACAGAAAATGGAACAATGTTATGTACTGAAAGAAAAAAACCCACCGCTATTTAGACCAAACTCATAACTAATTTGTCCTACAAACGGTGCATACTTTGAAGTCACAGAATGACTTTCTTTGACAGCATTTCTGTTAAGAATATTAAGCACCTTAGACTGTGCATTAGGTTTCTGTGAATTGTATTGATTGTTATTGCGCTGTATCTGAGCAATCACGCAGACCCCCCCCCCCCCGAGATTTTTCATGAATTCTCTATATTGTTTATGCTTTTCATAGCTTCTACAACATCACCATCTAGTGGACTTAAATAGCATTCTTTTTCAAAAGAAGTGTTTTCAAATGCATTCCAAATATACTACTTAGGAATGTGTCAATGTTTTATTAGGACATTTTGAGCTCTAAACGTTGTAAAACATTCTACTTTCAATGCAAATGGCTCTTTGAAGCAGAAGATTGACATTTTGAACAGTGCTGGAAGCTTTTTAAAGTACATTAAAATAGCATGGGAAACAGGACCTTTTGAGTTTTGAGCTCAAAAGAGTTAGGCATAAAAGATTACGTAAGCTCTCCCAAATACCTAATTAAATTGTACTCAATCTGTTTTCATCCACCATTTTGCAAATCTGTTTAGGCCATGGAAAATAAACCAGAATTTTATTCATGACTGAAATGAGTACAAAATGTAATGATTGAAATCCCTGCACAGAGGGAGGTCGTTTGGATTTGAGTTCTTAATCACTTATTAATTTTTGCTGTCGTTTTTAAATGCACTGGCCTTTTAATGCTTGTTTTCCTGACTGTATGCCATCCAATGTTCCAACTTTATAAGTTGGGCTTCCATACAGATAGTTTTCAACTTCCAACTATAATTGAAGTCAACATTTTGGTCAAAAATGGTTATGGTTGTAAGTTGAGTTACACACAGCCGTACTCAATTTTACTTTTTACAATGTCTTTAAGTGAATCACTGCAGTGAAGCAAATGATGGGGTCAGAATTCTGAATCCATCCTATCCAATGCATGATTCTGTTTTTGCTTGAAAAGGGGGGGGGGGGATTGCAAAATGTGATCATGTGACCATGAGATGCTGCAAATAGTCATAAATGCTTTAGCCTGTTGCTAAGTCACCAAAATCTAGCTATGTGAACACAAAAGGTGATACAACACTCATAACTTCGGCGGTGTGTTGTAAATCACTTTTTTCAAGTCTGTTGAAACTTTAACTGGTTGTTAAGTGAACGTTTTTTAAGTCAAGGACTAATTTGTATAATTTGTTATATAGCTAAATAAATAAAAGATCTCTAACCCGTTTGGGTGTGTGAAGATGAACGCATTTCAAAACCAGTCTCCAGATATCACCACTGCACAGGCCGGAAGCTGCAAACATACATACGTGGGAAGTCCAGAGATATTTCATCCTGCAAGGTTCAGAAAAAGGAAAATTAGAGAAAAAGAAACCGTATCTACTATCTGTTCACCTCCTGAAAGTGAAACATAGCTGTTATATATTTTTACTTTGTGTTTTTTGTATTAAACCTATTAAAGGATAGAATGCAAATGAAAGTGAAAATAGTGGGAAAACGGGAGAGGAAAAAGGGAAGAGAAAGAAATATAGGGGAAAGGGGGAAAAAAACAAAAAGAAAAGCCTTGACTTCCGATTCTTTTTAGTGCAGTAGAACATCATAATAACATTACAGCCACAACTTTTTACTTTTACGTACTTCTTACGTACTAGCCATTTCTGGAGCCACAAACTTTTCTAATCAGCAAAATCCAATATCATTGTTTCATCCCCCCCACCACCTCAAGCACAGAATCCAGAAATGGTTTCCAAGTAGAAAGTAAGTTCTTACACTCTTGCTGACCACGAAATTATTTAAAAGCAGCTTTCCAGGCAGTTAAAAAAAGCAACAACTAATTCTTCATCAGGAAAAACTATAAATGATAAGGTAAAGGTTCCCTTCGCACCTGCATGCTAGTCATTCCTGACTCTAGGGGGTGGTGCTCATCTCCATTTCAAAGCCGAAGAGCCAGCGCTGTCCAAAGACGTCTCTGTGGTCATGTGGCCGGCATGACTAAGTGCCGAAGATGCACAGAATGCTGTTACCTTCCCACCAAAGGTGCTTCCTATTTTTCTACTTGCATTTTTACATTCTTTCGAAATGCTAAGTTGGCAGAAGCTGGGACAAGTAACGGGAGCTCACTCCATTACACGGCGCTAGGGATTCGAACCGCCAAACCTTCTGATCGACAACGCAGCATCTTAGCTACTGAGCCACCACGTCCCCACTATAAATGAAAAGCCTCTAAATCTGCCAGAGGTTTTATAGAAGGACAATGCCGTGAGTTAGTGCAGCTTATGAAAAAAGGTAACCCGGTCATCAGAATCACTTAGCATTCTGCCTGATTGTTCTTCGTTTCTTCTTTATGGACTGGTGTTTTCTTTTGCAGTTTTCATGATAGATATGACTATGATAGATGAAACGTACCGCATGGTGCTTAAGGCCAGGAGCCCAAATGAAATGGTGTGGACCAAGTGGTAAGCCATAGCAGGTTTGAACACGGTGGCGGACGTGGGTTGCTTTCCCGCGGATTTGATACTCGCACGACCACTGAGCAAATGAAGGCGAAGGAAAGGAAGAAGATGGTTATACTGTGGCCAGCAAGAAGACGACTTTAAAGTTCTTTTTAAAAAGGACATTGGTAGGCAGCTCAAAGCATCCTCCTACTTATTGAGTCTTTATTGAGACAATGAACATAAACATAACATTTATAAACAGTATCCTGAATAACAGGAAGCGAGCTTCCTATAATCTTCTCAGCTGTCCTTACCACTCTCTGTATGGGCTTTCTATCTGAAAAGTGGCATATATATGCTGCCAGGTTCCTTTAAAGCTCTTTCTGCTCTTAGTCAAGTTGGGGTGGGGGGTGGGGGGAGAGGAAGGTCACAACCAGAACAAAACTCAAGAGTTTAAAAAAAGACCTACCTAAGGTTTTGAAAAGAGACAACCGCAGCTGTGGTGGCCGTGATCAACAGGACAAATAAGTAAGGGTACAAAACGAGTGTATTTGATAATCTTGCAAAAGTATTAAAAGGCAAAAGACCAAAAGCTTCTTCGCACAAGTACAGGTTAGCATCAAAATCTCTAAGGAAAATAAGAAGAGGAATATGGTGACCAACTCTGTGATTTAAAGTATTTATTTACTAGAATTATATTCTACTCTTCATCTTCATCTTCTAAGAAAATACTTTAGGAAAACAATTATTGCTGTACCTTGTTGCTCCGAATCCAAATTTTGCTTTCAGAAATTTAAAGATGTGCTCATCGGATTCCAGATTTAGAATTCTCTATGGGGAAAAGGGAAAAGGTACAGAATTTATATTCTCTGGAAAGGACTGTACAACCTAGTCTCTTCCTGCCAATCCTCCTGTCCTCATGACACAAGTTATTACTTGAGTATTCTCTAAAGCAGGGCAGTCATTCATGGGATCTGCAAGAAAAGTACTCTGAAGAGGAAAAGGTTTTACTTTCCCTGAAGATTTCTGTGAACCCAAAAGTCTGTTCCAGAAGTGGTGGAGGATCCACCAGAAGACAAATTAGAGCTGTAGAAGATTGACGTTTTCTTCCACATCAGTGGCGTCAAACTCAAGGCCCAGGGGCCAGATCCGACCCGCGAGATGTTTAGGTCTGGCCTGCAGGGCCACCCTGGAAACAGTGAAGGACCAGCCCACAGTGTCTCTGCCAGTGAAAACGGAGCTCAGGCTGCCCTCCCGAGCTCCATTTTTACTGGCAGAGGGTTGCAGGAGGTCGTCGCAGCTGAAAACGCAGCTCGGGAGCCTGTTTTCACTGACAGAGTGCTCGGGCCACCACAGGCGCTCCTGACACGAGTGACGTTAACCTGGCCACGTCCACCCTGACCACGCCACCCTGGCTGCCCAAGGTCAAACACAGTCCTGATGTGGCCCTCAACGAAATTGAGTTGGACACCCCTGTTCTACATGAATATAGTCCTCTAGAATTTAGTGCCTAAGACTTAAATAGCCCACATTCCTCTTTAAAATGATGCTCTATAGATGGGGAAAAAGAAGAAACCTTACCCACCTTAATAAAATTATTTACAAGGAATGTCAAGCACAGCACTAATAGCACATGGAGTAGAAGTTTCCCAATTCTGCTAAACAAGCCGCCGGTTTTCAAGTTATTCTGGAAAAGGCAAGCAGTTAACAGTCCTTAAAATGAGTCTACAACATGGGTGTCAAACACGGGTGGGCATGGCCTAAGGTGCGATGCATCCAGCCCATGGGCCGCCAGTTTGACACCCCTAATCTACAACAATGCAAATTACGTTGTTTGGTATTGCTGGATTATTAATGACATAATGTTAATTAACGAAAAGTTTTACTGTTGCATTGACGTTTGATTGCGATCCAATAAAGGCCATTTTCAGCTTCATACAAGTAGTCCTCGACTTACAGCCAATCTTTTAGTGACTCTTTGAAATTACAACGGTACTAAAAAGAGTAACTAGGGATTCAAACCGCCGAACTGCCAACCTTTCTGATCAACAAGCTCAGCATGTTGGGCCACTGAGTCACCACGTCCTGTCTAGCTATCATTTATAATGCTACAAAACAGATGAAAGAGCAGGCAAACAACAGCTTTTGTGTTCTTAGCTATCGTATTTTTCAGAGTATAAGATGCACCTTTTCCCCTCAAAAACGGGTGAAAATCTGGGTGCGTCTTATACACTGAATACAGCCTTTTTTTGCTTCCTGAAACCCCGCTCCCTTCACCAAAATGGCCACGCATAGCCTTTAGGAGGGCTTCTGGGGGCTGGGGAGGGCAAAAATGAGCGAAAAACGGCCCCTTTTTTGCTTATTTTTGCCCCCCCCCCCCAGCTGCCAGGAGCACCCTATAAGCCTCCTAAAGGCTGTGCATGCCCTTCTTTTGACAAAAAAATGGGCCCGTTTTTGGGAGGTCTTCAGAGTGCAAACAGTTTTTAAAAAAATTGCCTCTTCAAAATTTTGGTACGTCTTATACTCCTGTGCATCTTATACTCCGAAAAATACAGTAGTTATTTGGGCAAAGCAAAAATGGAATAATACGTACCTGAAGTTTTCTTGCTAGCAAAGCTGACATATTAAAGCTGACAAGCAATGACCCAATGATCATGGAATTAAAGAACTGTAAGAGGTAAACCATCAGCAGACTGGCCACTTGTAAAATATAGAGCCATATAACCTGCAAAAATGATTAAAAAAATGATGCCAGTCACAGCTTCTATTTTTTGGTATTTATGCTTGGACGAAGGAGACTACATTTACATGCCTCATTTTTGCTTTACATCTAATCCAGTTTAAATTTATTATTTTTAATCGCCCCACTGCCTTTGGGTGATAATATTGTATGGGGTGGGGTAATATCAAGCACAGCCACCTGCGAGAGTCTCTTATTACTTCAACATGGCTTCAGTCTGAACCCATGAGTGCCCCACCCAATAATTAACTTACTTTTCCTTCAGGGATCATGTCAAGGCAGTCGAGAGTGAACAAAGCCATCGCTTGGATCAACAGGATGAATTGATTAAATTGCCAAGTCAAACTTAAGAGGAAGGTTGCAATAAACACGGCTAGAAGCATCAACCTCTGGAAGAGGGAAGAAGAAAAACAACTGATGAAAAAAAAAGAATGGAAGGCTGAGTCAACCTTGAGTCAATCAGAATCGAAATCTTGGCTTTGGGCAGAGTCATCTTGAAATACTGGATTCTAACCCCTGTGCCACCATGGCAATAGAATAGAATAGATGGGATGGAACAGAACAGAACAGAACGGAGTAGAGTAGAATAGAATAGAAATAAGGAATGGAATGGAATAGAGTGGAGTGGAGTGGAGTAGAGTAGAATAGAAATAAGGAATGGAATGGAATATAATAGAATAGCAAAAGCAATAGCACTTATATACTGCTTCATAGTGCTTTATGGACTCTCTAAGCAGTTTGCAGAGTCAGCATATTGTCCCCAACAATCTGGGTCTTCATTTTACCGACCTCGGAAGGATGGAAGGCTGAGTCAACCTTGAACCAGTAAGAACTGAACTGCTGGCATCATCAGTTATGATTATTTCTTCATGGGATGTGAAGGACAATACATAAAGGTAAAGGTTCCCCTCGCACAAATGTGATAATCATTCCCGACTCTAGGGGGTGGTGCTCATCTCTGTTTCAAAGCTGAAGAGCCAGCGCTGTCTGAAGATGTCTCCATGGTCATGTGGCCGGCATGTCTAAATGCTGAAGGCGCAGGGAACGCTGTTACCTTCCCACCAAAGGTGGTCCCTATTTTTCTACTTGCATTTTTTTTACATGCTTTCAAACTGCTAGGTTGGCAGAAGCTGGGACAAGTAACGGGAGCTCAGTCGTTTACGTGGCGCTAGGGATTCAAACCACCAAACTACCGACCTTTCTGATCAACAAACTCACGGTCTTAACCACCGAGCCACCACATCCCTTCAAAAGGACAATATCTTCCTAATCCCCTTGAATGCAGTGGTTGAACCAATCTAGGGATGCATTTTGTCCTGACATTAGATGCTAAGCTCTTTTTGGCAAATGCTAGGTATAGTATATATGGTCTCTGTAGGATCACCTCAATCAATGATGTGATGTGGGTTTGTTTTGAAACTATTCCCAATATTTCTTTAGCTGTAGCCAAATATTTTCTCAAGAAAACTTTTTTTTGACATGGAAAGAGACTTACTTCGTGAACAGAGCCTAAATGTGATCTGAAAAGGACCGTAATTGCAGCGAGCTGGACGGCAAAGAACGGCAGTGCCCAGTTTTCTCTTAGCGGGATGGTGAATTCCACTCGGGTTGTATCTACTCTGTG
The DNA here is from genome assembly GCF_964273705.1 of Natrix helvetica. NCBI lineage: Eukaryota > Metazoa > Chordata > Lepidosauria > Squamata > Natricidae > Natrix > Natrix helvetica. The sequence goes on from NC_138561.1 coordinate 14,377,432, forward strand.
GAAATCAAAAACAAAAGCTAGTTCTAAGATAAGATGGGGAAACTCCTGAGGGAGGTGGAAATCAAAACACACTTGGAATATTCTTTTGCCTACTGTGAAATGCATCAAAAGGTTTACATGCTAATCAGACAAATGTTTAAAAGGTGTTTTATTTATTTTTTTAAACAGTCAGGTTTCAAACAGAGGAAGAGGATGGTGAAATTTTGGAACTTCTGATCAAGATGAGATTATGCTGATTAAGAAAAACAGACCTTCCCTTGGCTGTTTTTCCCTAAATAAGGAAAAGGTAAAGGTTCCCCTCGCACATACTCCTCTCCATTTCAAAGCCGAAGAGCCAGTGCTGTCCGAAGATGTCTCTATGGTCATGAGGCTGGCATGACTAAATGCTGAAGGTGCATGGAACGCTGTTACCTTCCCACCGAAGGTGGTCCCTATTTTTCTACTTGCATTTTTACATGCTTTCAAACTGCTAGCTTGGCAGAAGCTGGGACAAGTAATGGGAGCTCACTCCGTTATGTGGTGCTAGGGATTCGAATCGCTGAACTGACGACCTTCTGATCGATAAACTCAATGTTTTAGCCACTGAGCCACCGGGTCTCAATTTACCTCAAGGTAGCTCTCCTGATATAAACATTCTGATGTTCCCAGGTAAAACCTTCCCCAGGGGAAAAAAATCATGATGATGGTAGAAGACAACCTCACCTGTTGACTATATACCAGACAGCAGCTAATACACCCGAAAGCCACGTTCCACTAAGAAGCCAACTAGTCACATATAAGGCAAGGACATACACAGCTTGAAGGCTGAACAGCGTATAGATGTAAAAATAAATGGGTTCTAAAAATCTCTGCAAAAGAAGAATAAATCAAGCAGTGAAGTGGTCATAATTCATTTCAGCATGATGTCAACTGTTTGTATCCAAAAGCATGTCATAAAACCCATCCTGCTAGAAATAATGATAGAAATTCTGGCAGAAGCATTGGTGATAACTAAAGGGGAGGTGATGGGTTTCGAGCTTTTACCAGATATGCAGTGAAATACAAGTTGCCAAGAGATGTCCATATAAGATTTATTAAAAAAGCAATTAGAATGCAAATACCACCAATGGCAAGAGAGATAAAAGACTGTACTACTATTGGATGGATACAGGATGATGTCATGAAATGCTATAATAAAAATTAATTTGAATCTATGTAATTTTAGAATATTTTGCATAAAATGAAGTAATAATAGTTATAGTCAAATAAATGATTAACAATGATAATAATGTATACATATATGGTATCTATCTTATCTATCTATCTATCTATCTATCTATCTATCTATCTATCTATCTATCTATCTATCTATCTATCATCTATCTATCATCTATCTATCTATCTATCATTATGCAACAACCATAACAATATGGGTGACTTTTTGAGCATTTGCCATTTGAGCATTTTCATTACAACTTACTTTCAAATGAAGCACCGTATATAGCATGCTGAGAAATACTTCTTGATAAACATTCATTCTTTCAAGTATATTAATTGTTCTCATGGATTCAGTTTTATTGTCATAGATCAAGCTGTGTAAACCTGCACAGTGAAAAGAAAGAGAAAATGTGACACCTCCCGCTATAAAACCCATGAAAATGTTAAAAGTTACAAAGCTACAAAGAAAGAAACTGAAATAATGTCATTCATTCATTCATTCATTCATTCATTCATTCATTCATTCATTCATTCATTCATTCATTCATTCTGCCCATCTCAACCAAGTGATTTTATCTTCTTGGTTTAGAGCATGGGCATCCAACCTTTTGGCTTCCTTGGACCACACTGAGTGAAGACAAATTGTTTTGAGCCACATATAAAATATATAACATAGTTTAATGTATATAAATAATAAGCCTCCTTTATTTTTTATTATAATTTTGTGGGGCCACATTAATCGTTCTCCAAGATGGCATGCGATCCACTGACGTGCAAAGTCAAGGGAGAAAGCCGGATTCGCTCAAAGTCCATATGATTCACTTAACAACTGCAATGATTTAACAACCAATGACAAAATGTTGTGAAAATTGGGCATGATTTAACAACCACATGGATTAATGATGTCAACTCTCGTCTCAATTATGATCAAAAGTCAAGGACTATCTGAAGGCAAAGCTGAGTAACTGGATTCTAAGCACCAAAGAATTGAAGTATTTGATGCAGAAAAATAACATTGAAAACACTAACTCTAGAATACCTTGTTGAATTGATGGTGCCGCCAGCATCTGCTTGTAATAAGAGTAGTACAAACCGCATTCTGTTCTGAAGGAAATTTCCCGTTCTACTTCCTACAAAGAAGCAAATCATTTGAGATGCAAGAAGAACCTTAAACTATGAATCTATTAATTTTGCTTGTTCTTGACCTGTGACTCTTGGGCAGGGTTCACATCAGAGGTAGTATTCAGTCGGCTTGGACCGGTTCGGACATTTTGAGTAGTTCAGAGAATTGGCAAATACCGCCTCTGGTTGGCCCCGCCCTCCTGCCCCATCGTTTCCTATCCTATATTCCCTTGTTTTTCAGCTCAGCTGATTCGCATGGCAGAGCGGATTTCCGCGCCTCAGCTGAGCTAAAAAACAGCTCAGCTCACCAATGCTGACACTGAAGGTGGTCTTTGAGTGCTGCGCGCACACGCAAAACATGTGTTAGGCACGCATGTAAAGCACGCTCTCATAGTACCGATAGGAAAGGATTTGGACTCCCACCACTGGTTCACATATCACAAAAGGGCCATGTTTAACGATGATCTGTTGTACATCCTAAAGTTGGTTCAATCCCCATTTTGGAAGGCTGTAACTGTGTCTGATATATTGCAAATGCTATAAAAACCAAAGCTGTCCCATTGAGTCTGACCGCAATGTTTCAACTTAGTCTTAAGTAGAATAGAAATCGAACACGACCGAGAACGATTTATGCAATGCAACTTTTTAAACTTATGGGCTAAATCCACGCTTACTGACTTCAGGGCATCTATTCTTTGCACGATTAGGTTGAGATGCAACCCAATACATTAAAAAGGCGAAGCCGTTTGTAATACTTATCTCATTTCTCAATACAGTTATTCCAAGCCATAGATCACTAACTTTCCTAGCCCAAGTAGTGTGAAATTGAGGTTGAAAGATTAATCAAGATCATTTTGTGAGTTGATGACACAGCAAAGCTTTAAACTCTTCTTACTGACGTCCACATATTCCAGACAATTTTGTACATTGACCAAAATATCAATTCCTAAAGAAACGCAAGGAACTATAAACCATGTTTCTTGCCAAAGTTGGCGAAGATGTTTAAAGACATATCAGCTAAATGTTGGAAATGACCTGGCTCATACTAACATATGTGGTGGACCTGCGAAGAAGCAAAAAAATATTGGACTAAAATACATACGTGGCTGGAAAAGATGATACAACATATTGACTTAAAACCTGAAATATTTTTGCTGGGGATTTTACCAGAAAATTATAGTAAAGAAAATCTATATTTGATTATTCATGTTTAATAACAGCAGCTAGGATTGTATTTACACAAAACTGGAAAAGTGAAGAGATCCCTACAGAGGAGAATGTGATTAGGAAAATATTAGAATGTGCAGAAATGAACAGATTGACACTGACAATTAAAGAAAAAGAACAAGCTGATTATTATACTATATGGGAATCTTTTTACCGGTGATAAGAGAATAGACATAAGAATTCATAGTAAAAGAAGTTGTGTAAAGTATAGAAAATGTACTGATAGTTAATATAATTAATAGAGTTAAATAAATCATGATAAGTATTGTTATAGTATCAGACATTTAAGGTATTGGAAATTAAGCCAAGAATAGATTAAATAATGAATATGATTGTAAATTTTAATTGTTGGCACAAAATATTTATACCCAGATGACACAATGTTTAATGAAAAATTGGTTTATATAAAAATGAAATAATATATAATAAATAATTTATAATTTATACCTACAAGGGGGTGGGGGAGTCCCAGTGAAGTTGGATGAATTACATATGCTTAGAATAATCCACCAAAATCAATTAGTTTACTCTAATCTGGATTAAACCCAATGGAAATTTCACAAATGCCTTTTCTACGTTCTTTTGTCTTTTCTAAAGTCATTTGTATGTTACAGCCGTCATCCTGTCATTACATATTGTTTCTGATCCCAATTTGAATCGGATAGAATCCTTCTATTTAAAATAATCTTGTCTTTTGCAACATGGGGAAGATGCTTTTATGGCGGTAAGCTTTTAATCTCCTGAGTTGCAAAGACTTAAGGGACTTCACTTGTTTTAAAGCTGTTTTATCTGCTGTACTTGTCTGTTTTATTGTCTTGCTGACATTCAAGGCTTATCAGGTGGATAGCCAAGATATCGATGGAGGAGAGACGGAAGAACTAATATCCAACCAAATGACATCAGACCACAACTGACACAAATTATTTGAGTGGGTTACGATTGGCACAAAGGACATATTTCAGGCTAGTGGGGTGATGATGTCCCATTGTTGATGTTTGTGGGGATACAAATTTTCTACCACACTAAGAATTTCAAGACTAAATATTTGCTTTAATTACTTTATGACTAAGAACTGCAGAATTGCTGAAAAAACCATTGCTACCAATCTGCCTTCCATTGAGGACCTGTACACTGCATGAGTCAAAAAGAGAGCTGTGAAAATATCTACAGATCCCTCGCATCCTGGACATAAATTGTTTCACCTCCTACCCTCAAAATGACGCTATAGAGCACTGCACACCAGAACAACTAGGCACAAGAACAATTTCCCCCCAGATTGTCATCACTCTGCTAAACAAATAATTCCCTCAACACTGTCAAACTATTTACTAAGTCTGCATTACTATTAATCTTCTCATCGTTCCTATCACTCATCTCCTCCCACTTATGACTGTAACTTTGTTGCTTGTATCCTTACAATTTATATTGATTGTTTCCTAGTATTGTTCGATTGCTTATTTGTACTCTATGACTATCATTAAATGTTGCACCTAATGATTTGGGTTGAATGTATCTTTTCTTTTATGTACACTGAGAGCATCTGCACCAAAGTCTAATTCCTTGTGTATTCAATCATACTTGGCGAATTGAATTGAATTCTATTCTATTCTATTCTATTCTATTCTATTCTATTCTAGTCTAGTCTAGTCTAGTTTAGTCTAGTCTAGTCTAGTCTATGATAGTCCAATCACAAAGGACAGTGTTTCCCAACCTTGGCAACTTTAGGAAGGGTGGACTGAACCCACAACCAAAAAAATCAATTCCAGATGGTAGAATATGGACTTCAATTCCCAGAATTCCCCAGCCAGCCAAAAAAAAAAAAAAATCAATTCTACATGATAAATGTCACCATCTTTGGAAGCAGGAGATCCTGAAGTACTTTCAGTGATTTGGATAGGAACTATTCTATCCTAAATTCAATCAGCCACAAAGCTTGTAGGTTAATACGACCGATGTCTCCACATTCGTTACGCATTTGGAAAAAGAATATATAATGTACAATATCATCTCACCTATTTTTTTTTAAACATTCTGGGTTTAATGAGGGAGGGGGCAGGAAGATTGATCATAGAGAGGGATCCAATTAGCAAGAATGCATCAAACATAATTAATTTGTAAGCTGGCTACCAACTGTATTCCACCATGTGCCACACTTTATGAGGTAAACATTACTGCTTTACATCTGTTTTATACTAAGCTAACATCTGCTTTCCTTGTTTGCCAGTTCTGTAACAAGTTCTACTTTTTTCCTAGACTCTCATCAATTGTGGCCAGAGCATAATAATTGAATAGTAAAATCCATTCAGCCATATTAACATTAGTTAAGTAAACCACATAGTTCTTCCTTAGTAACACTAATATTAATAGAAGAGAAGGTATATATATTTTATAAACATCAATATCTAAAATGTGGACATATTTTATTTAAATGCTTCAGTGGTGGGATTCGATTTTTTTTACTACCGGTTCTGTGGGCGTGGCTTGGTGGGTGTGGCATAGCTTGGTGGGCGTGGCAGGGGAAGGATACTGTAAAATCTCCATTCCCATCCCGCTCCAGCGGAAGATTACTGCAAAATCCCCATTCCCTCCTGATCAGCTGGGGCTCGGGAGGCAGAAAATAGATGGGGGCGAGGCCAGCCAGAGGTGGTATTTACCGGTTCTCCAAATTACTCAAAATTTCCACTACTGGTTGTCCAGAACTGGTCAGGACCTGCTGAATACTACCTCTGAAATGCTTGTGTTGCTGCTAATTATTGCAGCTCCTCAGAGTCTTGTGATTGAATCAGGTGTAAATGGATAATTAATAAATAAGATTAATGTGGGATTTCTATTCTTACCCTACATGAGCTATTTGTTTCATTTTAGATAAAATGTTGTATTCAAACTGCAGAGTTACTGAAATAGTTCTCACTTTTGGAGGGCTTTTCAATCACTTTGGGACCCGGATTTTTCCCAGAAGGGCGAACAAAAAAAAAAAAATTACATTTGAATTTGCTGTGACATGCATAAAGAAGAATAGACTGAGCAGCTTTCTGGTCTATTAAATCTTCAACACATGGCACTAAGTATATTGATTATATTCTATACTGTGGTGTCAAACTCAAGGGCCGTGGCCTGGATTTGCCACGCGGGGTGCTTAGATCTGCCCCCTGGGGCCACTCTGGAAACAGTGAGAGACTGACCCACAGTGCCTCTGCCAACAAAAACAGAGCTCGGGAGAGCCGCAAGCTGCCCCCCCCCCCAGCTCCATTTTCGCTGACAGTGGGTTGCAGGAGGCCATTGCAGCTGAAAATGGAGCTCAAGAGCCCATTTTCACCGACAGAGCGCTCAGGCACCGACATGAGTGATGTCGAGTAGGCCACGCCCACCCCCGGTCCCTCGAGGTCAAACACAACCCTGATGTGGCCCTCAATGAAGTGAGTTTGACACCCCTCTTCAGTGTAAACATGTTTATGATGAACAGCAAGATAGGAACAGACCAAAATTTTTCAGAATGCAACAGCGATGTTTTACCTTGATATTTGAAAACCACAGATCGTTTTCATGGAGCGTGGAGACGTAAACGGATGTGAGTATTCCCAAGAAAAGGCCCACAATTCCGCCGATGACAAATGAAATCTTCTTCCATTGTTTTGCACCTAGTTAAAAGTTTACATTTAAAAAGTCTGAAATGAAGTCAATCATCTTCTCCAATTATTGTCCATGTTCTATCCATAAATCTGTGTAGTTTTAATGCTTTAATATTTATTTTTCTTATTTTGTAACTTGTAAGCCACCCAGTCATCTTACAGGGGAAATGGGTAGCATAAAAATTAATAAACAATAAACAAATAATACTGATAATATTTATTTCATTTCATTCATTCATTCATTCATTCATTTGTTTGTTTACTTGTTAAATTTGTTTGCTGCCTATCTCGCCATAGGGCTTACAATAATAAAAAAGGAACAAAAGGAGAATAGTGGAAACAGAACAGAACTAAAATAAGAGAGCAATAAAATAATGACGAAGGAGCACAATGAGAATAATACGTTTATACAGGGTGTCCTAAAATTGCACTGAAACTTTTGGGATGCCCTAAATACTTATTATAATTTTTTTTTCAAATAAAAACAAAATGCAAAACAACAAAAACAACAAAGATTTAAAAAAGGAGAGGAGGAGATCAAAGGGGAAAAACGGTTAAAAAGTGACCCAAAATTGTTTTCATTTTTCTTTCACACAATTGTGACTTACCAGCTACGCTCTTCTCGTTAAGTTTCCAGTTTTTCTCCTGTGACAGACAATCTTGTGGAACATTGGTGCTTTTTGTTCCTCTTCTCTGTCTAACACTTGTCATGATGTCAATAACATTCACACATTATACTTCATTTGGTTCCTATATGCATATTTACAAACAGAAAGTACTAAAGGTGTTAATTAAACATCCATTTAATGAGCAATCAATCCTTTCTTTTACTCCTCCTCCTCTTTAAAATGTACACTAGGAAGTAAAGATTCACACTACACAGAAAATGGCAGGCTTTGAACATTAACGTTGCAGAAATATATATATATATATTTTCTTGCAGAGCAATTAATCATCTTGTTGGCTTATTCCTGTCACAAATAAATTAGAGAAATAAACACGCTCCTCAAACACATTTGTTCATTTGAGATTTCAGATCTGTCAGACAGGGCACAAAGAAGATAGAGTAAAAGCAAAATATTGTGATTTTTTTTTCCTTTTCTTTTCTGGAGACTTGGTAGTCCTCAACTTACAACCGTTCGTTTAGTGGCCATTCAAAGTTACAGAGGCACTGAAAAATGTGACTTATGACCATTTTTCACAGTTACAATCTGTGCAGCAACCCCAAGATTATATAATCAAAATTCAGATGCTTGGTTCATATTATGACCGTTGCTGTGTCCTAAGGTCAGGTGATCCTCTTTTGCGACCTTCTGACAAGCAAAGTCAATGGGGAAGCCAGATTCACTTAACGACTGGGTTACTAACTTATCAGCTGCAGTGATTCACTTAACAACTGAGGCAACAAAAGTTGTAAAATGGGGCAAAATTCACTTAGCATGTCTCACTTAACAGAAATTTTGGGCTCAATTGTGGTCGTAAGTGGAGGACTACCAATAGTAGGATCCATAACTATAGAAACATGTAAATTCCTACTATTTGGAATTTTATCTTGATATACTAGCCCTTTTCTGCTAAAAATATTTTAGTTTGGTAGTAACTAAAATGTATTTTTAGCAGAAAGGGGCTAATATATCAAGACAAACTTCCAAATGGGATTTTCATTTCTACAAAGACTTTTTAATACCAAGTTACCCGAAGGAAGTGAGAATGTCAAGTATGGAAATCAAATAAATATTTCCTGCGTAATTTATTTTAAAAGGAGAGATAATAAAAATCTAAAGTTCTATAATCACATGAGCATGGGCAGTTTTCGCTATGTTTTCAGCATGCTTTCAGTAAAAAAAACATCAATTTGGGAAAATGGATTTACTTAATGACTGCATTATACACTTAATGATAGCATGATTGGGACTTAGGATCGCATGATTCGCTTAACAACCGCCATAAAAACAGTAGAAAAATTGGTTCCAGTCACGTAAGGGGCTGACCTTATGACTGCAATGGCTAACAATCAAAACTACGTTTCCTCACCAAATACATGAGAAAATCCCATTGGGGTAAAATCCACTTAGAGTTATGTCTCCATGAATTCGGAGAGCAAAATGGACATTGCCAATGGATTTGGAGCAGTGGTGAGATTCAATTTTTTTTACTACTGGTTCTGTGGGCGTGGCTTGGTGGGCATGGCAGAGAAAGGATACTGCAAAATCACCGTTCCCTCCCCACTCCTGGTAATCTCCATTACCAACCCACTCTGGGGCCAGCCAGATGTGGCATTTGCTGGTTCTCCGAACTACTCAAAATTTCCGCTACCGGTTCTCTGAACTATTTAAAATTTCCGCTACCGGTTCTCCGAACTACTCAAAATTTCCACTACCGATTCTCCAAACTACTCAAAATTTCCGCTACCCGTTCTCCAAACTGCTCAAAATTTCCGCTACCGGTTCTCCAGAACCTGCTGGATTTCACTCCTGATTCGGAGTCCAGGGGTATGGTTAGGAGGGTGTATGCTTTTTGAGCCTGCCTTATCTAGGTTTCCTGGAAAAATACATGGTAAAATCCCCTTGGGGTAAAATCCACTTAGGGTTAGGGTTAGGTCGCCAAATTTTGAAGTTTCAAAAACCATCAAAGGTGAAAGCAGTGACAAACAGTTTCTGGGCTTTTGCCAAGACAACCCACAGGACATGATCATAGCATGCCCAGGTTCTAAGTTCAACCCAATGTTTAAATAAGCAGCCTGCAATAGAAAGGGAGAAGGAAGTGCTGTTTTGTCTCTCATTGGTTGATGGAAAGAAATTTCTATTCTAGGCTTCCTCTGTCAAAGTAGCACCCAGAGCACAAGGGGCATGTTTGGGGGATTAATATGAATTTGACCAGGCAGGAGGATTATTTTAATTCCTGAAACTGCTACCCAATGTACCGACTGATTGTACATAATACAATTGCTGCTGTATGGATTGCTTTTATGGTCAGAGTTCTTTGTCCCGTTACTTTTTCGGACAAGGCATGTATTTGATATATGCATATTTGTAAATAAAATTAAAATAAATTCTTCGAAAATGAAGGGATATGTGTGTGTGTGTGTGTGTTGCATTTGTGCTGATAAATAAATAAAATTTATCAGCACAAATGCAACACAAATGTAACAAAGGCAACATAAAAGATGGTTTTCTGCCTGGATGGTCTCCTGGAGTGAGCTGAAGGACAGAAAAAGGGAAGCAGTGTGCTCCCTCCCATATTTGGGCATACCAGGGGTTGTGACACAATACCTACATACATACCTACATACATACATACGTACATACATGAAAGAAGAGGGGAATTAAAGGTAAAGGTGGCAGTTCAAAGCTGGTAGAGAAGAACCCCAAGCTTGTGTCACGAACCTGCCTAGGAGGTTGACAGAAAGAGGGCATCATGGCTAAAGGAAGCCAGGGTTAACAGAAATCATTGGGGGGGGGGGGGTTCTGGTACGCCCAGGTACCTGATACCCCCTCAACTGCCTCCACACAGGGCCCATTTCCCACGACCTACTGAGCTAACAAGACAAGACCCTTCTCCTCTCTTTTTTTTTTGCAGCCCAGTCGTGCAAACGCAGCGTGCACGAAGATAGTTCTGGAGGGGGCGTGTGAATGCAGACCCAGAGGGTGTGTGGGATGTCTGCGTGCAGGAGGCTGGGTCGCCGCAAAGGGGCCGATCCTGATCTACAGCGGGCCAAATGCAGTCGTCGTTGGGGAGGGGAGCCTCAGAAGACCCCGATTCCGAAGACCAGATCCGAGCAGCATCCCTACACGTGTCTTTTCCAGCAGCAGCACCAACCGGGGCGGCAGGGCATCCACGAACCAGGGCCCGGCCCAGCCGCTTCTCGGGTCCCTCCCGCAGCCGGCCTAGCCCGGCCCAGCCCCGCAGCGCCTCCGCCGCGATTCCCCACCCCCGCCCCATCGCCTTGGCCGCCCGCGGAGCCTCGGAGCGGCGGGATCCACCTACCTGCCGGCGGCGGCGGCGCAGGGCTGGCGACGTTCCGGGAAAGGCGGCCTCGGCTGCTTGGGCGCCGAGGGACGGGAGGCGGGCAGGCGGGCGGGAGCGCAGCCGGGGCGAAAGGAGGAGCCAGCCGGGCTCGGCTGGGCATGGACGGGGGAGGATGCAAAGCAAGGGCCGGTGCAACAGGCGGGCTTAGGGGGTCCGCTGGTCGCGCACACGCGTGGATAGGCGCTGCTGCTGCTCCCACGCGCAGGAACGAGACCCTCCTCCCTCGACTTGCGCGCATCCTCGCGGCTTTTCTTGCAATCTGCCTGGCTGCCCATTCCCACGTGGGGAAGGTAGAGCTTCCAGCACAGGTAGCCTTCCGTTGTGAAGTGAGACGGTTAAGTGAGCTGGCCTTGGACAACCTGGAAGTATGTAACGTCAGAATCCTTCCGTTCCCCACCCTCAGAGGTGAAGAATGTTGTTGGATGAGAAGCGAAAGGTCTTCAAAGAAAAAGAAGAAAGTCCAGTTGAGGTCTGACAAAGCCCCTTTGGGACTACCTCTTAGCTGGGCATCTGTCTGTCTGTCTGTCTGTCTCTCTGTCTGTCACAAAACTATTCATCCATCCATTCTCCAACCAAAACAAATCAGTCTATCCATTCATCCATCCCAAAAAATAAATCTGCCTGTCTATCCATCCATTCAAAACGATCTCTCTCTCTCTCTCTCTCTTCCTTCCTTCTTTCTTTCTTCTTTCTTTCTTGGTAGCTATCCAAAGGCCCATCCTTGACAACAGAGGAGTGAGACATCCTAGTCTGGATTAAGCATGTGTGATCCTAGTTCCCTCCGAACCATTATTAACCAACACTAAAGGTGGCTCTAGTCAGGTTAGGTAAACCCCCGTAGTTGCACTTTTTGGAACAAAGTGTGATTCAGCCATGGGTTGGCATGGTTTTCCCATGTTGAATTAAATTGCTACACTTCATAATTTATCTAAGTAAGGTTCCCAGTTGCAACTTGGCTCCAGACGCAGAACTAACGGATGGGGGGTATCCGGTTTCTTTTGTACTTTTAAATCTTCTGTGACCAATTCCTATTTCTTTGTAGAATGCCTTTCAGGTTGCAAGCGCTGGGGAGGGTTTCCATGTAAAACAAAACAAAATCGCCATCTATTTTTGCTCTTTAACGAGATTGCTGGCTATCCATTTTTTTTTTTAACCAACAGAAAAATGGGAGTTTCACCGCTTTGCTGTGTTCGCTTTTCGAGTGGTTCATCTCACAACAAATCAAGAGCCTGCTACCGATGTAATCAACAAAGGAGTTTATTTCCAAAATACAATTAGTCAATACATGACAAAACTTCTGTAAAAGTAAAATAAATTATTCTAATGTTGTTCAGTATCTCGTAAGGTAGTCAAAGTAGCTGTATACAAAGCCTGCGTCCGTCGTTTCTAAACAACACAAATCTAAAGAGAGTTTTAAGGCATGCAGTTTAATGTGCGGAGCTTACAAAATAAGCCATCCTATCAGTAAGATACAATGAGAGAGAGAGAGAGAGAGAAATAAAAATAAAAGAACAACAAGTCTGTGATCTTCTACATGTCAGTTTTCTATACGCTTTATACTTTGGCTATAAAAAGCAGTGCCATTGTATTACAATTCTTTTTCTTTAAAAAAATATAAATGTATCCATGCTCATGAATATCAAATGCAAAAGTCTATTAAATATATTTTTAACATTACTTTGAGCACCGACTGTACAGTTTATTCATTTATTTAGTGATTAAATAAGAGCTTTAAAATTCAGAAACTGGCAGTCACTTCACTGGTCTCTCTCAAGGGAAAGACGCCGTGGTGTGAAGCGGTAAAAAAATAGCCTCTCTCGGCCAAAGCTGTTAATGCCATACTTAGTTGTGGAAAGCAGGGCCCTGTTAAGTATAATATTGTTTTCCAGGTAACCTATTGAAAGCAATCTTATGGAATGAGCCGAGACTGAGTCTACTCTGACAGGAGAGCAGAGTGTGAATTGCACGGGTGCTTCTCGTATCCTAGATGTCTGATGTATTTCTGCATCCACTAAGGTTCAAGCCATGTTTGCATAATATCTGCATATCTCAAGACCAAACCATCTACAGGGTAGCATTTCCTAGGGGGAAAAAAATTACAAACCCAGGCTTGCTTTCTATGGGGTTATTTTTTTTATATGCGCCTTATCTAAATACCACCTGTCGTGCACAAATATCCAGTGAGTGCAAATGTGGTTTCAACCACTTCTCATATTTTTCTTTACTGGCCAATGCAGAGTTTTCCAACTGGGTGGTTCGGCTTGAAGCAGGCTGATTCTTTAGCACAGCATGTATTCAGTACAATATGTTGAATATAATTGGAGGCTACCACGGAATAAGCTGGCTCTCTAACTCTTCTTGATAAACTCTGCCTCCCTAACAAGAGTATATAAATAACTACAGCTTGAAGTATAAATGTTTATACTTGAAGTTTACCTGTAAGAACTAGAAACTAAAGCCGACTTTTTAATTTGGAGCACTGAGTTCGGCTCCTACATAAATTAAAACAAACAGTATAATTAGCGAGTTCTATACCAAAACTGAAAAAAGAAGACATGCTATATATCTGAAAAGTGCTTTTTGATTTAAAAAAAAAGAAGGAAATTAATGACATCCAAATAAGGTACATCTCAACATTGGTTTCCCCCCCCCTAAGGCAAGTAACATGATCAATAAACCTCTTTCAGGCTCAAGACTGAAAAATGTCAGTTTAAAATTGGTTGGCTTCCTGTGCAAATAAAGGTAATGTCACTCTTTTAGTACTGGCTAATCCCTTAATTTCTTATTTTAAAAATTCTCTGAGTTTGTTTAACGGTGCGAGTTAAAGATTACATACAGAAAATACACTTATTCCTCGTGCATTTAAAAAAAAACCTACATGCCTACCAATTAACTTCAACAGGACCTTCACTGCTGTTATATACTGTAAGCATATACTTTCACAATTTTCTTGTAGTGTATTAAAGAGGCATGATCTGTTATGAAGAATGAAAATAAACAAAAAAACAGCTACCATGGCTTGAAAGAGAAAATCAAAAATGAAATTTTAACCTGGGTAATTCATAACAGAGCCTAACCAGGTTACAATAAACAGATGGTTTGTTCTAATAAAAAGGAGATAAAATATTGATCTTTTTTTTTTAGTATGAGTGCAGATACTTAAAGAAATACCCCCAAATTTCCTCTTTTGCAAGCACATCAGAAATCCATGCTGAGGATCAAATGTCAATGGAAAAATGAATCCACTATCTTAAAACCCATTCTAACCAGTCTCATTTCCATTTTCTTGACTTGGAAAGTCAAGTACTGTACAGTATCCTGAAATGGCACATTCCCTCAGTTTCTCCTTAGACGAGAAATATCTAACCTTGACAATTTTATGACTTGTGCACTTCAACTCCCAGAATTCCCCAGCCAGTTGGCTGAGGAACTCTGGGAACTGAAGTCCACAAGTCTTAAAGTTGCCAAGGTTGGACACCCCCATCTTAGATGTTCTTTAAAAAAAAAGTATCTCCAGCAACCTTAATCCATGCATCTTAAAAGTTACTGTGGTTGAGAAAAGCTGCCTTAAAGGACACCTTGGAAACAGTCACATTCTACATCCTATCTAACCGTAATCCTAACCTGACATATTCCTGTAAATCAAAAATGAGTAACTTGTTTGGTGGCAGAAGATTATATCTCATTTAAAAGTAAAAGGTCGGGCAAGGGAAAAAGCTGTCATTTTCTTCTGATTTTTCTTTTTCTTTTGGCAAGAATGGGTACCAGGTATCTGGGGTGAGGGAAGCAGGGAAGGAGACACCCAACTCAAGTAGCACTGTAAAAACTATGAGGTTTTAACCCTGCAAAATTACAAATATAAATAGGTCAATAAATAGACAAAAGGAATATATCTCGCAAGTTTGGCAAAATGATTCAAAATTGCATACAAAGCGACTTGTTAAGCAGCCAGCTACTTGAGTGAAAGAAAAGGCAGTAGGCGTGACATGAGCTGAGAGAACTGTTAAAAGGAAGCATCCAACTACATTTCACATGAAGAATAACATTGGTTTTGTAGTACTGAGAAGAGGCTCTGTAAATAGCATGGAAATCACTGGTGGAGAGAGACATCCATGGCATAAGACGGGGTCTCCAAATGTGGCTGTTTTCAAGACTTGTGGACTTCAACTCCCAGATTCTGGAAGCTGTAGTCCATAAGTCTTAAAAGTTGGCAAGAATGGAGACCCCCGGCATAGAGGTTGTAACATTGGAGCTCACTGCTAAGAATGCACAAAACCTTGTGTTGCCTTTTACCTTCCTGAGGTTTCCCCACCCCCACCACGCAAAAAAAAACAAAACAAAACAAAAAGATGAGAAAGAAGGGACAAAGGAGCAAAATTAACCTTCGTTCTCATTTTGATGAAACAATCCCTCTCTCAGATTAAAAGCTGCCTGAGACTGGAAGGGACCTATTGGTAAATCCACCAGGTTGATTTTTTTAAAAGTTGGAGTTGCAATGGTCTTTTGTATAAAGATTTTGCAATGTTATTTAACGGGGGGGGGGGGGAGGGGGGGGGAGGGAAGAGATCCCTTTCATTGCACTGATTCCGAGTTGGATTAACATTTTATCTTGTATCTTGTGGCCCTTCTAAAATGATGCATGCTTAAGCACACTGAAAGGAAATCCTAATAAATATCTGTTTAACCTATGTACTGGTAGAACGGGAAACAAAAATTTGGCTAAAGAGGGCCCAATGACATACTTGCTTTTCTATCGCATCAAAGAAAAAGAATTAACCAGCCAAATATATATATATATTTTACCAAGAGGCAGAACTTATTTTATGTCGCTTGATGTAGCAAAAAGAGTTTTGCCTGGAAAACCCATCGGTTGCGATGGGAAGCCTAAGAACTAACCAAGGCTTCCGTCCTCAGAAACGGCTGCTTTCTGGTCACATCAAGATGGTTTTCTTTAAAACTTACCTTAAAGCAGATTTTTATGCCCTCTGGATGCATTTCTAGGTAGAAAGGTTAAATCCCTTTTTTTTTGTTAATTCCTCTATGCCACTATCGTTTTGGGTCAATAATAGGCATTAAAAACAGTTCTGTGGGTAGAAGGTAATGTCTGGATTTTTTTTTAATACTGTAAACGCAGCATTATCCGTGTCAGGGTTTCTTGTAAAATAACTTGCTCTTTTGCGGATAAGAGAGGCTTCGGATGGAGGCAGGAAACAAAGATGCTGAAGAAAAGCACTTTGAGCAAATAAATATGTACACGTACATACATGCTTATTCCTAAGTTCTTCGATTTAGCAAGTCTTGCAGGCAAAGCTGGAGATCTGGAGTGAAGGGAACTTTGTCTAGTTCAATGATATTTCCACACGGGCAATTTGGAAGACGCGCGGACTTCAACTCCCAGAAACCCCTAGTCGGCATGGCTGACTGGGGAATGCTGGGAGTTGAAGTCCAGACATCTTCCAAGGTGGAGAACCATTGATTTAGCTTATACTTTGAGTTGCTGCATGGTCCTTATTGAGGATGATGTTGATGATTTCCCCTTCGTGTTCTTTCATATGGTCCAACAAGTTCTCTTTGCTGGTGGACTCAAACCCACAGATGCAACAGCAGAAGAGCAGGACACAGTATTCTGAGCCCAGGTAGGACAGGCCTGCGGCCTTCTCTGAACCGCTTGAGGTATTGGTTGTAGAAACTTGATCCTGATGGTGGTCAGAACTCAGTATTTTGTTCGCTGTCGGCTTAGGAGAGTTTGAAAAAGACAAGCCTTCGGAGCTACTGGTGAAAGGAATGGCATCGCCTTCCAAAGTCTTGGTTACTTTCTTCCCAGTAAGCTGACCCAGTAGCCTACAAGACAAAGGGAAAAAGTTGTTCAATTTTAACTAGCTGATAACCAGGCGTTGCCCGGAACAAATCCCCCTTACCAGAGGGAGCCCCCTTGCTTTTTTGTTTGTTTGTTTAAAAACCAATCCCCCTTACCAGAGGGAGCCCCCTTGTGGAGTACTGTGAAGCCGTGATCATAGCAATTCCACTGTGCTGTACAGTAGAAGTCATTTTAAGGCACAATAGGCTGTATCTTAACAGAACTTCAATCCAAAATGCACACTATCACTGTCAAAAATACTGTGATTTGACACTATAGTTATAATTCATTCCTTTTCATTTCAGCGGCCCAGGAGTTCCAGAGTTATGCTGGAACACATACACACAGATACAAACATGTACCCATATCCATCCATCCATCCATCCATCCATCCATCCATCCATCCATCCATCCATCCATCCATATTCATGGAACACTCAAGAGAGGGGAAGATTGTTCGATACTAGACACAATATTGAAAAATGACCTGAGTTATATTCTGCATTTCCTCAAAAGTGCTGCAACATTATCTTCAAACTGTTATTAAATATCCCCTTATTTTTTAAAAAGAAATTTAGAAGCTTTGCACAAGGAGAGTTGTCTCGGACAGCCAGATGGGTGGCATATAAATTTCATAAATAAACAAAGAGGCCAGCAATCAAAGTCATCCATTTTCATCATCCATCCATCCATCCATCAATTTTTGATTACATTCCTTCTCTCAACCCGGGGTTTAAAAGGGTGATATTCCATCGTGGTTTTGGATCGAGTCTGGTGTCACAAACCTAAACGGGGACTGCCGATCGCACACACCTGCCGCTTTGTGAAATGGCATCGTTAATAGCTTTATTCACTTGTTCATAGTTATAGTTTTCATCACTTGCATGTTTCCACATGTGAGACTTAAGGGAAGGAGGGTGGCTGCATACATATCCGCAGAGAGAACACCTGAAATAACAGCAACAGGATGCAAAAGTTATTACGAGTGTAAACACATACTATTGCAAAGCATTATTATTGGACCAGTACTCTATTTTGCATTTAAACCTGGCTTATCTGGAATTACAGTTTAACATTTTAAAGAAGCTCTACAGGGCCCCTGCCCCAGCTGTAATTCTGTCTCAGGGCAAATATATAGTCCTATCTAATGTGACAGATTAGCTAGTAAAATGGACTTTTAAGGATGCAGGGTTGCAAATAGCATCCAAAAGTAAATCGGAGTCCAAAGCAAAGTATTGCTCAAAGTTCCAATTTATTAAGAGAGCCATGTTGGCACATCTGGGAAAACCAGAATCTGAAAGCTTCCCGGTTTTCCCCACCTAGTTGAAAGTTCAAGATCTTGCCCTCACCCCCACAAGTCCATCACATGGTCCAATCTCCTACTGCCATGCTGGCAGTTCTACCCATCCAATTCCAGACAGTTTAGGTTGCTGACGGCAACACAAAGACTAAAAAGGTAACACAAACCAAGCAATAAGAATAGATCCAAAAGAAACTTTGAGAATTGTAACCCTGTTGTTTAGCCACAGAACAAGATTGCTGCTGGTGCTGCTGTCTCGGTGTGAGCTATTTGTTACCTACTTGAACTGCTCCATTAACTGCACTGCCTGATGCTCTTGTGGGTGGCGTCTCATATGACACTTCAAGCTATTCATACTCGTGGTGGCGAAGTCACAGACGCGGCATCTGAACAAAAGCAAAGAAAGGAATGATTCTAGCAGTCTTGCATCCCCTTGGCATTTTAATGTCCCAAGGTTAAAAAAATAAAAATAACTTTTTTGGGGGGGGGGGGGGAATTAGCAGTGCTTCTAGGCTTGATCCCTTGCAATCCAGTAGTCAAACACGGCTTTCCTTTAGTTCCAAACTCACTTTCTGCAGTGATAGAAACAAAATTCTGGTGGGGGAATTCAAGAGGTGACCGTCGGCAAAAGGCTGGTCAAGTTTATTAAGAGACGGCTGCCATTAAGATTGCAAAATCACAAGTCAAAAACCCATTCCTTGCTCTTCAAGCAGAGGGACAGATGGCTGCCAAAGTCTAAAAACCCCGCAGCCTTTGCAAAAATGACTGCTGAATTGTTTAATATGACAGGATGGGGAAATATAGGGACCGTAGCCCTGCGACGGAATTTTAACAATTAAATTAAAAAGCAGATTTAGATTTATTTCTATTTCAGCCCTTGCATTCCTTTAGAATGCAATCTCCAAAATGTTCCTCAGAGGTTGTTCTGTCCTAGGCTTCCCAAGATCATGAAGCAGACACCTCGTCCTCATAAAACCCCTTTTATTTAGGTTAAAGGGAATTCCTCTCCAGCAAAGTCCCAGCCAACAGTCTTTCATGAGATTTCACAACTACAGACCTTTATGAGGCTTGGAGAGCTGCCAGGCCAATATCTTCCAAACGCCCCTCTGTAGCAGACAATACTTGGCAAGAAGTCAGGAACAGATCTTCACCCAAATGAATTAAACTCATGGCCTCCTGCAAACTCCCCTCCCCTTTCGCTCCTCTTTATTCCCTATAGGAGGGACCATCCACCGTCCACCTGTGCCTTTACTCGTGAATCGGCCTTTGTTCCTTAACTGTTCCCTTCTGCTGGCAGCTCTGCGCATGCGCAGATCGGGAACAGGCTCCACCTGTTCTTCTGCCCCATTGATCTCCGACTCCAAAGGCAGCTGATAACTGTTGGACGGCCCCCTCCTGGCCCCACTTCCACTTCCAAAGCAGATCCCTCGTCAGAACCTTCCCCAGACTCCTGGACTGGCCCATATTCCTCCCCAACCTCCTCACTGTCTGAGTCTGCCACCAGCTCCGCCGGCTGCTGGCGGGCCACAACAGAAGTGACTTTGGCTTGGCAAAACTCATCTGACTGCTTTCAAGCTCTCTCCGAATGTTTTAAATGGAATATTCTCAATGTTCAGGTGTGTTTTGCAAACGGGGTCTCTAGAAAAACTGGGCTTAACCCACTTGCTTTAACAAGTTAGTGGGTAAAATTGAGGTTTGAATTCTGCCAATGAAAACAGATGACATCAAGGGCAAGCAGATGCGTAGGAAACGGTGCGTAGAAGGCTGGGGGGGGGGGATTCTAAGCGTGTTGCAAGAACAAATCCCTCATCGTTTATGCCCTTCTCCAAAATCAGAATATTTCAAATCGCCCGCTGCAATTTGCTGCTGCAAGGGACCCATTAAGAAATGAACGAAACAAAACCGGCTGAAATTCCCCGGGTATAAAAATACCGATGATCTTCACCTGTACGGCTTATCTGAGTTGTGAATCCGTCTGTGATTCCTCACGCCAACATACGTTGTGCTCGTGTAATCGCAAATGTCGCAACGGTAAAGTTTCTGGACCGAAATCTTCTCCCCTGTAATAAGAACACCAGAAGACGTTTGTTCTCCTTCAACATTGGTTTCTACCAGGCCCCAATTAGATGCTTGTGAGAACCCTCTTAAGCTGCAAATGAAACGCGGGGAAGGACACGGTGCATCGTGACCCTCTGAGAGTGGAAGACAGGCTGAGCTATGCTGATGGCCAGCTACTCTTTATTAAATTTATATGATGCCTATCTTGCTATCGAGAGAAACTCGGGGTGGCCTTGATGACCTCATCCTCTTCACCCTTTCCAGCCAGGTAGATTGGCAGGTCTCATGCCACAACTTTTAAGGGATGCTGCCTTTCAATGCGCCATGGTGGCGCGGTGGTTAGAGTGCAGTACTGCGGGCTACTTCTGCTGACTGCTGGCTGCCTGAAATTTGGCAGTCCGAGTTTCATCAGGGTTGACTCAGCCTTCCCTCCTTCCGAGGCGGGTAAAATGAGGAGCCAGATTGTTGAGGGCAAGAGGCTGACTCTGAAATCCGCTTAGAGAGGGATGTAAAAGCACTGTGAAGTGGTATATAAGCCTAAGTGCTGCTGCTGTTATCTTGAATCACCTGCTGTTCATCCTTCAGTGGTTCAAAGCCCTTTCCTGAGTTGTTTCTAGAACCCAATACCATCCCTGTATTGCCGCGATCGAAACTGGACACTTCTTGCTCTGCCATTTGTGTAATGGTCATCCTCTGTGTAATCAGAAGGTAGGATATCTTGATGAATTATTCAAACCCTGCCTCCTCCCCCCATCTGCACTATTCAGGTGACACCGAGGGCGCAGGTTAAACCTCAATGACCCTCAGAGAGAGTGCTAATGATCGGAGGACTGCAAGGAATATAAACCCTTCCATTCTCCAGCAGTCAGTCAGAACGGAGGCGGCTTCATGGATGAGGAGCGAAACCCCTTCAAGAGAAAAACGAATTCCCTCCAGTCCTGGGCACTGGGGATCCCTTTAATGTTTATAAGTGCCACCGTGATGCACAGAAACTTTGATGATTTTCTAGGCAGGGAAAGCATGTTCCTGCTCAAACAATTGGCATGATGCTGTGCTTTATATATATATATAGGCAGCATCTGTTTGACAAGAGGGTTTCCTTCCTGCAATTGTCTCTTAATTTGATTGCAAAGGGCTTCCAAAATGATTTGGGAAGCGAGGATTCTCGTTTAATGAATGCCATTAAAAAGGAAATGGTGTTAATTGAAGGCAGGCTCCTGACACAAGGTTTTCAAATAAAAAAGGTACTTTAAGATACTAGACCAGGCAGGAAAAATCCCACCCCTCTTGAGCAATCAAGAAAAAAATGCAGACAAATACTAATCTCTGCATCCAAATGAAGGAATAAGAAAAAGGACCTCCCATCTCAAATAAAGGTAAAGATAAAGGTTCCCCTGGCACATATGTGCTAGTCGTTCCTGACTCTAGGGGGCAGTGCTCATCTCCGTTTCAAAGCGGAAGAGGCAGCTCTGTCCAAAGATGTCTTTGTGGTCATGTGGCATGCTGAAGGTGCACGGAACGCTATTCCCTTCCCACCAAAGGTGGTCCCTATTTTTCTACTTGCATTTTTTACGTGCTTTCGAACTGCTAAGTTGGCAGAGGCTGAGACAAGTAACCAGAGCTCACTCCGTTACATGGACTAGGGATTCGAACCGCTGAGCTTTCTGATCGACAAGCTCAGTGTCTTAGCCATTGAGTCACCCTCAAATAATACATCATTATTCAGTGACAAAAGGCCTTAAATGAGGATAGCTGAGAAACATTCCCCAGGTAAGAGAGGAGCATCCTGGCCCTTCTCCCAGTCACTCAGGTTGAGAGCCACGGGGCGCAAGGGGAACCCAATCCAACCCGCAAAACTAGCCAACGAGATAGACAGTACCAACTCTTTCATCTGCTTCGCTGCAAGCCATTAGGCTGTCAAACGCTGGGGCCGCATACATATCTGGGAGACAGTGCTGCTCTCTTTCGTGACTGCGCAGCTGACTCTGGAACACAAAACAGTCGTATAAATGTTAAAACGATGTTAATCTCTAACCGCCAAACTCAGTTGGGCATTCTTTTATGACATAAGCATTAATGACAAGTGGATGAACTAACGACGTCCGTGCAGGACTCAAAGCCACCATTTAACAGCGGTTTGATAACTAAACCCATATGGGTTGGATGCCTCCATCTTGCTAGATTGTCAGTCCTAGTGTCAGGCCTGCAGCGGTTCCTTTAAGAATCTTTGGCCTGCCACTCTCTCTCTTCTAGCTTCATCTTTAGTATGCATATTCATTAGGGGGGGGGGAGGTTATTCTTTGTCTCCACACCTTGGCACCTGACCGGAACCAGCGGGGTGGAGATGACAGCGTGGAAGAAGAAGATTGGAGCATGTGATGGAGTAGTGGGTGTGGGGACAAGATCATGAACTTTCAACTGGGTGGGAATCCTAGGTAACTTCCAGAATTGGGATTCCACAGATGTGCCAACAGGTCTGACTTATTAAATTGGAACTCTAAGGAAAGGTTTGCCTTGGACTCTGATTTAATTCTGCATGATACTTGGAACGCTGACACCTCGTTTGAAAGTCGAAACAGCTTAGTTCACACAGCACGAGGTGCCAATGTGTAGACTCGGTCAATATCTAATCCTAATGAAGAGAATGTGGGGGCTGTCAGACCTGCAAGCCACCTTTTCTTTTTGGATTTCAGGCCTGCCACACTTCCTACTGTGGGAAAATGGGAGAGGGGATTATATGGAGTTGGGTGATGTGTAGCCATAACAACATTCTTTCTCAGAAAGTCAAGGTCGCTTTTGTCCCTGCACCTGGGCGGACATGGATGGGAGGAATCTCTCTTCGTGGCAGTGAAGGACTGGACCATGTGATGGGATTTGTGGGTGTTGGGGGCAGGGTCTTGAACTTTCAACTGGGTGGGAAAACCTGGAAGCTTTCAGATTCGGTTTTTCCCAGATGTGCCAACACGACATCTCTAATAAAGTGGAACTTTGAGGAAACTCAAGCCTCGGAGGTTTATTTCGTTGGGGGTGTTTTTTGGAACCCTGACAGGGAAAGTTATTGCATATAATAAGATGAGTTAGGGGGAAATCCTATGAGATAATTTTCAATCTATTTTCAATCAGTGTTTTTCAAACTTGGCAACTTTTAAGCTATGCTGATTTCATATCCCAGAACCAACATGCCAGACTGCAGCCTGGCATGTTGACTTGGCAAGGACTCTCGGAGAGTCACGAACCAATTAAGCAAACTAATTCTCTCCTGCAAACTCCACTCCCCTTTCGCTCCTCTTTTATTCCTTCTGGGAGGGGCCGTTCATCATCTACCTGTGGCTTTACTCCCAAATCGACCCCTGTCCTTTGTATGGCAACTCTGCGCATTCGCAAACTGGGAATAGGCTCCAGCTGTTCCTCTGCCTCACTGATGTCTAACTCTGAAGGCAGCTGATAACTGGCATATGGCTCTGGCACCTTCTCTGCCTCCAACACAGAGCCCTCATCAGAGCCTTCCCCAGATTCCAGGACTGGCCCATGTTCCACCCCAGCCTCCTCACTGTCCGAGTCTGCTGCCAGCTCTGTTGGCCACTGGCGGGCCACAATTGTCCCCACAAGCAGGACCACAATCCAAAAGCACAGTGGTGGGTTGTATAAAACGAGCAGAGGAAACCAACTTGCCACTCTACCAATTCACATCAATTCTAAGCACCCAAGCTGGCTGTTTAGGCCGGACAATTAACACAAAGCACAGCTTTGTTCACCTTGTAATGAAAGGATTCCTCACACTGCTTACACTGGTACATTCGGGTTTTGCAATGGTTGATCATGTGGCTTTCTAAATCCTTGCTGTGGTCGGCGACATGCTCACAAATCGGACACTGATAAGGCTGCCTCTGCCGATGTACCCGCAAATGCTGTTTGATGTATCCTTTGTTGCCACTGCTGTAGTGGCATAAGCGACACCGGAAGGGCCGTTCTGCGTCGGGGATGTATTCCACCAGACTGCTCCCCAACACGCTGGCATCCCCCGACGGTTGGCACTGGACATTATCTTGCAGCTCCTTCAAAATGTCATCGTCAGAGGCATTTTGGTCTGTCCTCTCTTTCAATTTCTCAATCACGGTCAGCAACGACATGCTGATGCCCATTTTAATGGGGACTTCGGAGAGCTCCGGTTTATCCTTCTGCAGTTCCACCAAAGTCCGTTCCTCTTGGTGCAGGCTACTCAATTCCTCCGTCTTCAGGGAGGCGATCCGTTTAGAATGGCCTAAATAGCCGCCGTCGGGAGGCCTCTGCCCAGCCTCCGAACTTAAAGGATTTACGTCGGCGAAAGCCCGGAAGCTGGATCGGGCAAGCTCCGCGGCTCGGATTGGCATAGTAACCAGGGCTTCGGCGGCTAGCGAGTGCAGCCTCAAAGATTCTGAATTGGTTCTCCTCCGGGCAGGGGGAGCATTTTCATCAGCTGTTTTAGCCCGGATGGGATTCATGTTATCTTCGGCCTTTTCCGTGCTGCTCCACCCAATGATAACTTCTTCAATTTCAATCGAATTCTTATCCATGTGATAAACGTCGTCCGACGCATCCCGTCCAGCCGGAGGGTGTTCAGGGACGGCGTCCACGGAATAATGCAAGACGCTATCCATGACTTCGTTCTGCAAGGCAGGCTCTTCGGCGCTGGGCAGACGCTCCACAATGACGTTAACGTGGCCCTTTTTGTTTGGGCTGCAGTGGATGATTTTCTGGGCCGAAGAAAGCAAGCTGTCAGCCCCCAAATGATCTGGGTCAAGATCTTCATGCGACGACACGCTCTCCTCTAACAATCGGTCTGCAGGGGAAAGCGCAGCCGGCTGACTGAGGGCTGATTCTTCTTTGACCGGCTCTTCTGTTTTGAAAGCCATCGGCTCAGGGCTGCACAGGCGAAGTTGCACAGGCGAGTTGTTGCAGAGTCCCGCTTCGTTATTGTCTAGAGACAGGACGACGGTATCCAACCGAGCGGAATCCGACAAGGCAGCTTGCTCTTTTTCTTCCTCGAATATGGGATACGAGCAGTTCACCTCGCCCGCGTGCTTCCACGCGTGCGTCTTCAACATTCGCTGTTGCCCGCACGTATAGCTGCAAATCAAGCAACGGTACATGCCGTATTGCTCATAGGTGTACCACTTCCGCCTTCCCTTCTCAGGCACTTGGGGAGGAGGCTGCATCTCGTGATCGGTGCCGATGATGACTTTTTCTACCGGCCCGGGCAAAGCAGTAACGGACACGTCAACGCCATGCTCTTCCTTCAAGAGGGCGTGGATTTTGTTGCTGTTCTCCGGGTGACTTCGAATGTGGCTCTCAAAATCTTCGACGCTCCGGGTGGTGAAACTGCAGACGGAGCACATGAGCATGACCTCGTTCTGCTGGCCGTGTTGTTTCATGTGCTCCTGTAAGAGGGGGAGAGTGGGCGACACGGACTTGCAGAGGCTGCACTCGTAGCAAAGGACTTTCCGTTTGCTCTGAGGAGGATCGTCCATCGTGTAATAGTCTTCTATATTGATGGTGCCCAGAGCAGGCAATTCCAGGGCTTTGGATGGGACCTCTGGAAGGCCGGTGGTGTCGGGGTACAAGCGTTTCTTCCCGATTAAAACGCATTTCTGAGACTTTTCACTCTCGACAATTTTGCTGAGTTTTTGGATGACCTGGATGAGGGGATCGGGTTTACACTTCAGCGGGTCGTCGGCGTTCTCTGCCGATGAGCTTACGATGGCTTCGGAAATCAGGACGGCTTCCTGTTCCCTCAGATTTGAGATTAGGGCAATGATGTTACTGCCTTCTTCCATAATACCTACAATGGAAATAAATAAATAAACAAACATCTGGCAACTCTGTGCATGCGCACCCTGGGAACATGCTCCAGCTGTTTGTCTGCCTCACTGATGTCCGACTCTGAAGGCAGCTGGTAACTGGCATACGGCTCTGGCCTCCTCTCTGCCTCCGACACAGAGCCCTCATCAGAGCCTACCCCAGACTCCAGGACTGGCCCATGTTCCTTCCCAACCTCCTCACTGTCCGGATCTGCTGTCAGCTGTGCTGGCCGCTGGCAGGCCACAACAGCTCATAACCCCAGACATTATCACTAGCTGGCAAAATCACAAAGCTGCATCTTGCTTAATTTGGCCCTGCCATGTGGTGGAATTCACTAGGGACAGCAATTGCATTTGGAAGAGTTAGCAGTGAAAGGAAATCGGGCTACCAAAGAACAAGAGTGGCTGGACATCGGGTAATAAAGCTGACACCAGGCAGATCACAGAAAAATTCAAAGAAGTAATGCCAGATGCAAAGATGTGGAGAGACCGGGCTCAAAGAATCACCAGGAGTCAGACATGATAAATGGACATCATCATTATCAACATCATCTTTCACATGATGGACTTACCAGGTTCTTGCCAGTCCAACAGATGGTTTAAGAGGGAAGGGGTTCGGAGACAATTTTTCCTTTTGCCGGCTCCAGCACTCTTCTTAGCTGCTCTTCGGTTCTATTCTTACAGGTGATTATTGCTGATGTTCCCATGCGCCAGTGCACAGCATTGCTCATTGGAACAACTGTTGGTGGAGCCCTTGCATCTTCTTTGTGAATTCTCTCCTCATGCTAACTGAAAACATTCATGGCAGTAACCTGGGACAAAGATATAGTTGGTTAAGTCTCTCTTTAGAGTAGAAGAAAGAAGTTCATCTTTTCTACAGCATCGTGCAACATTATTTTGTTTTAGAAATGAAAATGTTATCTATTAAAGACTGCTGAGTGTATAATCTTGGATTTTGCAAGAACCATTTAAATAGGAGCCAGCCATGTGCAGCAGCTGCCAGAAAAGCCAACACAGTTCTAGGCTGCATCAACAGAGGGATAGAATCAAGATCAGGTGAAGTGTTAATACCACTTTATAATGCCTTGATAAGGCCACACTTGGAATCCTGCATTCAGTTCTGGTCGCCACGATGTAGAAAAGATGTGGAGACTCTAGAAAGAGTGCAGAGAAGAGCAACAAAGAGGATTAGGGGACTTGGTGGCTAAAATGGTTGCAGGAATTGGGTATGTTTAGTTTAATGAAAAGAAAGACAAGGGGAGACATCATTAGCAGTGTTCCAATATCTCAGGGGCTGCCACAAAAAGATGGAGTCAAACTATTCTCCAAGGCACTTGAGGGTAAGACAAGAAGCAATGGATGGAAACTAATCAAGGAGAGAAGCAACTTAGAACTGAGGAGAAACTTCCTGACAGTTAGAACAATTAATCAGTGGAACAACTTGCCTCCAGAAGTTGTGAATGCCCCAACACTGGAAGTCTTTAAGAAGATGTTGGATAGCCATTTGTCTGAAGTGGTGTAGGGTTTCCTGCCTAACCAGTGGGTTGGACTAGAAGACCTCCAAGGTACCTTCCAACTCTGTTATTCTCTTCTATTCTCTTCTGCCTATTATTAAATTAATTTTCAAATCAGTCTTGATTCTTGGCTACGGTCTGGATGAGACCCTGCCTCTTTGCTGGCAACATTTTCAGAGGTGGCTTTAATAGCCAGTCATCCTCTTCCAATAGCTGAGAGTGACTGGCCCAACATCATCCAGGTGGCTTTGAGCCTAAAGCAGAACTAGAAATGTATCCTGGTATGGGTGCTTTTAACTACCACACCAAACTGGTTCACAAAGCCATTCCTTTCATAATTTAGGGCCAAATTACCTTCAGGGCCTTCAACCATGATAGAAAGCTTTGCAGACCAAAACTGAGCATCTTGAATTAGCTTGGGAAACAATCAGTAAGCAACAAGCTGTTTAAACAATATCCTTATCCATGCCATCATTCTTGCCCAACTGCAATTGAAAAGATTTTCTTCGTGTGTTTAAGGTTACTGACCCCTGCACTAGGGGACTTGCGGAAGTCACTTTCTCTCAGGCCAGCCTATCTCTCAGGAAAACCGATAGGGAGAATACTGTGTCTATTGCCTTGAGCTACTAAATGCAAGGCAGAACATAGATCAAATAAATAACATTTTGATCAATCTAATGAAAGTTTCTAGCAATACTGCACTCAAACACGTTAGATGGGTTGGAATTTGGCAGCGACGACTTCCTATGTTAGAAAAAAATAAGTCTGGACAACACAATGGAGAATCCCAGGTTTCCAATTCCTTCATTGACATTTTATAGCCCGAGATACCTAAATCTAACTAGCTTACATTCATACTAGCCTTTTAGATATGACAATTCAATTTGAGGCTAAATGGTGGGATAATTTCACAGGATTTTAAAATCAGTGCTTTGCCTTCAAGGCAGAAGAGGACAGGGAAGGCCGAGTATAGGATGTATGCAAAATGTATGAGAAGCTGAAGCCAACGAAAATCCTTTCATGAAACTCCAAAAACTGGCTCTGAAGGAAGGTTCAAACACAGTCTTTAAAGCAGTAGCCTTTAATTTTGTTTTTTTAAAATACGGAGCACCAATTTAATTGAAGGTCTTTTATTAGCATGGCAATATCACCAGCTCACACCAATTGGAAAGACCTTTGTAGAAAAAAACACTATAAAACAAAGAAAACTCTTGAAGGACAAGTCCATTCACCTGCCATAGCAAGCAAAAGAAAGGGGGGGGGGGGAGGGAAATGCCTAACAGAATCTTCACAACTGACCATTCAGGAAGGAGTTTGACAGACTCCACCAGTCTGCCCCCCCCCCCCCCCCCGCCAAGCCCTGACACCTCCAGATGGGTTTAGAATAGAATAGAATTCTTTACTGGCCAAGTGTGATTGGACACCTAAGGAATTTGACTTTGGTGCCTCTGCTCTCAGTGTACATAAAAAGACAAAATACATTCGTCAAGATGGAATGCACTGCATGACTCTGTTGTTACATCCTCAAACCCCCATAACTTTTAACCTTAAACTGTCTACCGTGGACCTCACTCATTCCTAAGAGGTCAGTAGGAGCGTGCATAAGCACACCAGCATGCCTACAGTCCCTGCCCTACTGTCCCCATTTTTTTGTGTTCTTATTCATGTTTATTCTTATTCCTGTTATCTTGTACATAAGTGACAAACTAAATGAAATGAAATCATAAGGTACAATTGTTTAGACTACAAATCCAAACATTCCCAGCCAAGAGCGTCTATTGGTTGGGAATCATAAGAACTGTAATCTCAGACATCTGGAGGCATGTTGTATTGAGGAATAGAATAGAATAAGAAAAGGAATAGGAAAAGAATAGGATAGGAAAAGGATAGGATAGAATAGAATAAGAAAAGGAATAAGAATAGGAAAATAGGATAGGAAAGGAATAGGAAAAGGATAGAATAGAATAGAATAAAAGGAATAAGAATAGAAAAAGGAATAGGAAAAGGACAGAATAGAGTAGAATAAGAAAAGGAATAAGAATAGGAAAAGGACAGAATAGAATAGAATAAGAAAAAGAATAAGAATAGGAAAAGGACAGAATAGAATAGGAAAAGGATAGAATAGAAAAGGATTAGGAAAAGGATAGAATAGAATAAGAAAAGGAATAAGAATAGGAATAAGAATAGGAAAAGGATAGGATAGAAAAGGAATAGAAAAAGGATAGAATAGAATAAGAAAAGGAATAAGAATTGGAAAAGGAATAGGAAAAGGACAGAATAGAATAGAAGAAGAAAAGGAATAAGAATAGGAAAAGGATAAATTGGATAAATAAATAAATAGAACGTTTGGTTCAAATCCGTAGGGCAAAGATTGTATTATTCTCCACACCCACTTATTTCGGGTGGAGAAAACCCGCGTGGTGATTAACGAAGGGAAAAACGAACGGTCAGGATCGGACTCGCTCAGAAACCACCTTCGCCCACGGCATCCTTCTCTCCCCTTGGCTGGCTCTGTGCCCCGCAGCGAGCCCTATCTCCGCGGGGGAACACGCCACGCTCGGCTTACGGCGTCAAAAGGAGCCAGCCTGGCCAAGCGTCCTCGTGTGAACCGAATTGGGGGGGGGGGGGTAAAGAGGATCCCCACCTGCCGGGCGAAACGGGCTCCGGGGAGACCCCAAACTGCCGACCTCTCCCGCAAGACGGCAGCCTTTTCACCCGCGGGAGGGGAAGAGCCCTTTCCGAGACACCCTCCCTCCCCTCCCTCCCAACGCCTCCCTTCCTCTCTCTCTCTCTCTCTCTCTCTCTCTCCCCGGTCCTTATCCGATGGCTCGCCGGCCTCCCCTCCCCGTCCTCGCCGCCCGCTTTCCCCCGAAGACGGCTCCCCTTCTTCCCCTTTCCCTTCCTACCCCGGCTCTCCCTCCTTCTTCTCTGCGGTAGCC